>NC_034199.2:49968996-49973996 GCF_002021735.2 Oncorhynchus kisutch
AACAACTAGAGTCTAGTTTGAGATGTAGCCAAGTACCCTCGGTAGGGGTTGACAACAAGGATAACAACTAGAGTCTAGTTTGAGATGTAGCCAAGTACCCTCGGTAGGGGTTGACAACAAGGATAACAACTAGAGTCTAGTTTGAGATGTAGCCAAGTACCCTCGGTAGGGGTTGACAACAAGGATAACAACTAGAGTCTAGTTTGAGATGTAGCCAAGTACCCTCGGTAGGGGTTGACAACAAGGATAACAACTAGAGTCTAGTTTGAGATGTAGCCAAGTACCCTCGGTAGGGGTTGACAACAAGGATAACAACTAGAGTCTAGTTTGAGATGTAGCCAAGTACCCTCGGTAGGGGTTGACAACAAGGATAACAACTAGAGTCTAGTTTGAGATGTAGCCAAGTACCCTCGGTAGGGGTTGACAACAAGGATAACAACTAGAGTCTAGTTTGAGATGTAGCCAAGTACCCTCGGTAGGGGTTGACAACAAGGATAACAACTAGAGTCTAGTTTGAGATGTAGCCAAGTACCCTCGGTAGGGGTTGACAACAAGGATAACAACTAGAGTCTAGTTTGAGATGTAGCCAAGTACCCTCGGTAGGGGTTGACAACAAGGATAACAACTAGAGTCTAGTTTGAGATGTAGCCAAGTACCCTCGGTAGGGGTTGACAACAAGGATAACAACTAGAGTCTAGTTTGAGATGTAGCCAAGTACCCTCGGTAGGGGTTGACAACAAGGATAACAACTAGAGTCTAGTTTGAGATGTAGCCAAGTACCCTCGGTAGGGGTTGACAACAAGGATAACAACTAGAGTCTAGTTTGAGATGTAGCCAAGTACCCTCGGTAGGGGTTGACAACAAGGATAACAACTAGAGTCTAGTTTGAGATGTAGCCAAGTACCCTCGGTAGGGGTTGACAACAAGGATAACAACTAGAGTCTAGTTTGAGATGTAGCCAAGTACCCTCGGTAGGGGTTGACAACAAGGATAACAACTAGAGTCTAGTTTGAGATGTAGCCAAGTATCCTCGGTAGGGGTTGACAACAAGGATAACAACTAGAGTCTAGTTTGAGATGTAGCCAAGTACCCTCGGTAGGGGTTGACAACAAGGATAACAACTAGAGTCTAGTTTGAGATGTAGCCAAGTACCCTCGGTAGGGGTTGACAACAAGGATAACAACTAGAGTCTAGTTTGAGATGTAGCCAAGTACCCTCGGTAGGGGTTGACAACAAGGATAACAACTAGAGTCTAGTTTGAGATGTAGCCAAGTACCCTCGGTAGGGGTTGACAACAAGGATAACAACTAGTCTAGTTTGAGATGTAGCCAAGTACCCTCGGTAGGGGTTGACAACAAGGATAACAACTAGTCTAGTTTGAGATGTAGCCAAGTACCCTCGGTAGGGGTTGACATCAAGGATAACAACTAGTCTAGTTTGAGATGTAGCCAAGTACCCTCGGTAGGGGTTGACAACAAGGATAACAACTAGAGTCTAGTTTGAGATGCATGATGAAGGTGCTTTGAGAAGGTTTCGACACCGGGGCGGAGTCGGTAGCTAGGTGTGACTGGAATCCGAGGTTACCATGGAAATGTAGGGTTCCACGCTGTGCCTGTTGGAGCTGAATGAACGGGACTGACATGCGATGCCTTGTGGCCTTAATAGCTTCCTTTATATCTATCTACCCAGAACTCCCAATGTCTCAGCCACTAAGCACTCCACCACATGCTATAATACAACTAACATTACCATGTGTGTGTTTCAGATGGAGCAGCTGTCAGACGAGGAGCTTGACCAGACAGAGGGAAGAGGAGAGGAGGAGGAGGACAGTGATGAAGAAGATCAGGATCTAGACCAGATGTTTGGAGCCTGGCTGGGAGAGCTGGATAAACTCACACAGGTAACTAACCCTATCTCTGGCTGGGAGAGCTGGATAAACTCAGACAGGTAACTAACCCTATCTCTGGCTGGGAGAGCTGGATAAACTCACACAGGTAACTAACCCTATCTCTGGCTGGGAGAGCTGGATAAACTCACACAGGTAACTAACCCTATCTCTGGCTGGGAGAGCTGGATAAACTCACACAGGTAACTAACCCTATCTCTGGCTGGGAGAGCTGGATAAACTCACACAGGTAACTAACCCTATCTCTGGCTGGGAGAGCTGGATAAACTCACACAGGTAACTAACCCTATCTCTGGCTGGGAGAGCTGGATAAACTCACACAGGTAACTAACCCTATCTCTGGCTGGGAGAGCTGGATAAACTCACACAGGTAACTAACCCTATCTCTGGCTGGGAGAGCTGGATAAACTCACACAGGTAACTAACCCTATCTCTGGCTGGGAGAGCTGGATAAACTCACACAGGTAACTAACCCTATCTCTGGCTGGGAGAGCTGGATAAACTCACACAGGTAACTAACCCTATCTCTGGCTGGGAGAGCTGGATAAACTCACACAGGTAACTAACCCTATCTCTGGCTGGGAGAGCTGGATTACCGTGTCTCGCACACGTCGGCTCACCGTGACTAGCACAGGTCGGCTCACCGCGTCCCGCACAGGTCGGCTCACCGCGTCCCGCACAGGTCGGTTCACCGCGTCCCGCACAGGTCGGCTCACCGCGTCCCGCACAGGTCGGCTCACCGCGCCCCGCACAGGTCGGCTAGAAATGTTAGTTATGATTTCGAAAATACATTTGGTTGGTTAGGTATGACCTTTATTCTGTATTTACTAAACTGATTTATATTGTATTTGTATTATTCCAAGTCACCATTATATATACCACCAGGTCACCATTATATATACCACCAGGTCACCATTGTATATACCACCAGGTCACCATTGTATATACCACCAGGTCACCATTGTATATACCACCAGGTCACCATTATATATACCACCAGGTCACCATTATATATACCACATGTCACCATTATTTATATATACCACCAGGTCACCATTATATATACCACCAGGTCACCATTATATATACCACTAGGTCACCATTATTTATATATACCACTAGGTCACCATTATTTATATATACCACCAGGTCACCATTATATATATATACCACCAGGTCACCATTATATATTTATACCACCAGGTCACCATTATATATTTATACCACCAGGTCACCATTATATATTTATACCACCAGGTCACCATTATATATATATATACCACCAGGTCACCATTATATACAGTGCCTTGCGAAAGTATTCGGCCCCCTTGAACTTTGCGACCTTTTGCCACATTTCAGGCTTCAAACATAAAGATATAAAACTGTATTTTTTTGTGAAGAATCAACAACAAGTGGGACACAATCATGAAGTGGAACGACATTTATTGGATATTTCAAACCTTTTTAACAAATCAAAAACTGAAAAATTGGGCGTGTAAAATTATTACTTAGCAGGAAGGTTATTAACCCAACTCGAATGTCCTCTGATAATACTTGTCCCATGTGAATCGTCATCCCTGTGTTATGAGGGATATTACAGAGTTTAACAGGTACTGGGCCCAGTTTGGTTCGGAACATGGGAACAAATTGATGTTTAAAACAAAGTGCTATGCAGATGAACTGGTTTGTTGGCACATCAACTTTCCTCGTACCGTTCTTCTCTTTTGAAAGATGAAGGGCCTCCAGGCTTCCGTCATAACGGGACATTTTGAATGATGGAGGGGGGGGGGGGTATTACAGGGGCAGTTTGGTCAAACTAATCCCTCCGAATCGTCCATACTAGCCCACATTCTATAGTAATACTAGCCCACATTCTGTAGTAATACTAGCCCATATTCTATAGTAATACTAGCCCACATTCTGCAGTAATACTAGCCCACGTTCTGTAGTAATACTAGCCCACATTCTATAGTAATACTAGCCCACATTCTATAGTAATACTAGCCCACGTTCTGTAGTAATACTAGCCCACATTCTGTAGTAACACTAGCCCACGTTCTGTAGTAACACTAGCCCACATTCTGCAGTAATACTAGCCCACATTCTGCAGTAATACTAGCCCACATTCTGCAGTAATACTAGCCCACATTCTATAGTAATACTAGCCCACATTCTATAGTAATACTAGCCCACATTCTGTAGTAATACTAGCCCACGTTCTGTAGTAATACTAGCCCACATTCTGTACTAATACTAGCCCACATTCTATAGTAATACTAGCCCACATTCTATAGTAATACTAGCCCACATTCTATAGTAATACTAGCCCACATTCTATAGGAATACTAGCCCACGTTCTGCAGTAATACTAGCCCACACTGTAGTAATACTAGCCCACGTTCTGTAGTAATACTAGCCCACGTTCTGTTGTAATACTAGCCCACGTTCTGCAGTAATACTAGCCCACGTTCTGCAGTAATACTAGCCCACGTTCTGTAGTAATACTAGCCCACGTTCTATAGTAATACTAGCCCACGTTCTGTAGTAATACTAGCCCACGTTCTGTAGTAATACTAGCCCACGTTCTGTAGTAATACTAGCCCACATTCTGTAGTAACACTAGCCCACGTTCTGTAGTAACACTAGCCCACATTCTGCAGTAATACTAGCCCACATTCTGCAGTAATACTAGCCCACATTCTATAGTAATACTAGCCCACATTCTATAGTAATACTAGCCCACATTCTGTAGTAATACTAGCCCACGTTCTGTAGTAACACTAGCCCACATTCTGCAGTAATACTAGCCCACATTCTATAGTAATACTAGCCCACATTCTGCAGTAATACTAGCCCACGTTCTGCAGTAATACTAGCCCACGTTCTGCAGTAATACTAGCCCACGTTGTGCAGTAATACTAGCCCACGTTCTGTAGTAATACTAGCCCACATTCTGTACTAATACTAGCCCACATTCTATAGTAATACTAGCCCACATTCTATAGTAATACTAGCCCACATTCTGTAGTAATACTAGCCCACGTTCTGTAGTAACACTAGCCCACATTCTGCAGTAATACTAGCCTAGATTCTA
>NC_034199.2:49978996-49993996 GCF_002021735.2 Oncorhynchus kisutch
GCTGAACAAGACCAATGACGGTGTTGATGTAGATGTTTCCTCTTCTTCCAGAGGCTCTAAACCAGGGTGGAGACGGTGTCGGCCTGGATTCCCTGATGGCAGACCTGTGTTCCATAGAGCAGGAGCTGACCACCACCGGCAAGCCAAACGCCAAGCTCCGCCAAAAACCCACCGCCGGGCACAGCAGCAAGGGGCACGGTGGTGCTGGAGGGAGTGGAGGAGGCACCTCCAGCAGCGGGGACAGTACCTCCTCCAGTACCCGGGCCTCACCGGCCTCTACGGTGGCAGCTCGCCACGGGCGCCCCATGGCTTCCAACCTGTCCCTGGATGATATCACGGCCCAGCTGGAGCAGGCGTCTCTCAGTATGGACGAGGCTGCTAGACAGAGCTCCCACTCCCTGGCCAGCGCCTCTTCCAGCTCCACCTACTCCACCATGCGGAGGCCCGCCTCCCACCATCACACACACCGCCGGACAGGCTCGGTGGGGACGGTCAGCGAACACGAGGTCCGGTCTTTCTCCCTCTCGTCTCGGTCGTCGGTGAACTCTGCTTCGGCCAGCAGCATGGATTCTCTGGATAGGCCCTCAGAACAGGACGGGGCCACTCCTACACAACAGGGACCCAATCAGGCCCCCCCAGGCAACACCGAGGTAGGCTGCACACACCCTAAATCTAATCCATACACACTAAATAAGTACTGCTTTTCTATCTAGTGATACATTTACAGGTTAACCTCACTGCTTTACGGCTCGAAGGACCATGACAGAAATGAAGCTACTTTAACTATACTAGTGGTATAGGGTTATGAAGTAGCTTGACAACATTCGGCTGTTAGATGAACACATTTCCCTTTGGGGATTAATATGATACAGCTCCATCTCACAGAGCCGTGTGATACAGGTGTGAAGAGTGTGTGATCACTGCAGTGGAAAGGAGATGTTTCCATTCAATAAAATATGCAGATTTTCCCACGAGAGATGTTTCCTTCAAATTTTACTTTTTGTGGATAAAAGGTTTTGTTCGTGATGAAAACCACTTTTGCGCTTTTTAACAATGCGTGGGACAGTGGAGTGGTCATGTGCTGAATGTAGAGACAGTGGAGTGGCCATGTGCTGAATGTAGGGACAGTGGGTGTGGTCATGTGCTGAATGCGTGGACTGTGGGTGTGGTCATGTGCTGAATGCGTGGACAGTGCAGATATTCCTGTAAAATTTGGAAATAAATCTGCACCTCTTGAATGTTGAGTTATTTGACAAAAGGTAAGTGTCATAGAAACTGCAGAATTGGATCTTTCTGATAGAAATCTCAATGTTTTACCTGCATGTGACTCTTCTGGAGGATTTGATACAGGGACGCTGCTTTCCATGCATCCGTCAATGTACATGAAGAGATGGGGGGCATCTTGTCAATCTGACCACTGATAACGTTGTCATCGGACTACTGTCAATTTAATCTCGTCTTTAGGCTGTCTTATTATGTGTGAAATTAGTTTCGTTTCCCCCTCGCTCGTCAACTTGGATCGAGTCAAGGATATTTTTGGCATGATTCTAAAAGCCTACTGTAGCATGTTTTAGTTTCTCTTACAATAAATGTGATTAGTAATAGAGATATATGTTAAATAAAACAGTCACTTAACAGATTCTTTTTTACAAATTAAAACATGTAAAAGAACGGTATCAACCCGCAAGGCGCACGGTCAAATGATTAACGCTGGCAGAACACACTCACCATTACTCTGTTGTTGTTCTGAATTCAAATCATCCTCTTCAACCTCCTCGTCATGTTGTTGCCAGAGAATTTCTATACCATAAGCCGCCTCAAATGTTGCTTTAGAGAATTTTGGCAGTACTCACAACCGCATATGACATGTAACCGTGCCAGCCCAGGACATCTGGCTTCTTCTCCTAACCGTTCCAGCCCAGGACATCTGGCTTTTTCCCCTAACCGTTCCAGCCCAGGACATCTGGCTTCTTCTCCTAACCGTTCCAGCCCAGGACATCTAGCTTCTTCTCCTGACCGTTCCAGCCAAGGACATCTGGCTTCTTCTCCTAGGGGGATCGTCTGAGACCAGCCATCCGGACACCTGATGAAACTGGCTTTGCAAAACCAAAGAATTTCTATCTCAGAGAAGCTCATATGCCAGTTCATCGTCCTCTCCAGGATCTAGATAATACTCAGCCTAGTATATTTTAGAAGTGTGAGGCCTATAGTTGTTGAAGCCAATGACAACAATGTTGATTGTCACTCCAAACATATTGAGCAACAGTTTTTTTTGTTCTCCGCTGTTGCCATGACTCGTTACTGTAGCCTGTGCTATTTAAGAAACTATTAATCCACAACGGACTAGGAAGAGAATATTCCGTGCCACCCAGCCAAATTGGAGTTGATTACATCGCAAAGACCGTCAATAACCCTACAGAACTGGGAGAAAATGGCATGCAGCATAAAGCCATGGAATGCGTTGATTGGGGCGGCAGGGTAGCCTAGTGGTTAGAGGAGGTAGCCTAGTGGTTAGAGGAGGTAGCCTAGTGGTTAGAGGAGGTAGCCTAGTGTTAGAGGAGGTAGCCTAGTGTTAGAGGAGGTAGCCTAGTGGTTAGAGGAGGTAGCCTAGTGGTTAGAGGAGGTAGCCTAGTGGTTAGAGGAGGTAGCCTAGTGGTTAGAGGAGGTAGCCTAGTGGTTAGAGGAGGTAGCCTAGTGGTTAGAGGAGGTAGCCTAGTGGTTAGAGGAGGTAGCCTAGTGGTTAGAGGAGGTAGCCTAGTGTTAGAGGAGGTAGCCTAGTGGTTAGAGGAGGTAGCCTAGTGGTTAGAGGAGGTAGCCTAGTGTTAGAGGAGGTAGCCTAGTGGTTAGAGGAGGTAGCCTAGTGGTTAGAGGAGGTAGCCTAGTGGTTAGAGGAGGTAGCCTAGTGGTTAGAGGAGGTAGCCTAGTGGTTAGAGGAGGTAGCCTAGTGGTTAGAGGAGGTAGCCTAGTGGTTAGAGGAGGTAGCCTAGTGGTTAGAGAGGGTAGCCTAGTGTTAGAGGAGGTAGCCTAGTGGTTAGAGGAGGTAGCCTAGTGGTTAGAGGAGGTAGCCTAGTGGTTAGAGGAGGTAGCCTAGTGGTTAGAGGAGGTAGCCTAGTGGTTAGAGGAGGTAGCCTAGTGTTAGAGGAGGTAGCCTAGTGGTTAGAGGAGGTAGCCTAGTGGTTAGAGAGGGTAGCCTAGTGTTAGAGGAGGTAGCCTAGTGGTTAGAGGAGGTAGCCTAGTGGTTAGAGAGGGTAGCCTAGTGTTAGAGGAGGTAGCCTAGTGTTAGAGGAGGTAGCCTAGTGGTTAGAGGAGGTAGCCTAGTGTTAGAGGAGGTAGCCTAGTGGTTAGAGGAGGTAGCCTAGTGGTTAGAGAGGGTAGCCTAGTGTTAGAGGAGGTAGCCTAGTGTTAGAGGAGGTAGCCTAGTGGTTAGAGGAGGTAGCCTAGTGGTTAGAGGAGGTAGCCTAGTGGTTAGAGAGGGTAGCCTAGTGGTTAGAGGAGGTAGCCTAGTGGTTAGAGAGGGTAGCCTAGTGTTAGAGGAGGTAGCCTAGTGTTAGAGGGGGTAGCCTAGTGGTTAGAGAGGGTAGCCTAGTGTTAGAGGAGGTAGCCTAGTGTTAGAGGAGGTAGCCTAGTGGTTAGAGGAGGTAGCCTAGTGGTTAGAGGAGGTAGCCTAGTGGTTAGAGAGGGTAGCCTAGTGTTAGAGGAGGTAGCCTAGTGGTTAGAGGAGGTAGCCTAGTGTTAGAAGAGGTAGCCTAGTGGTTAGAGAGGGTAGCCTAGTGTTAGAGGAGGTAGCCTAGTGTTAGAGGAGGTAGCCTAGTGGTTAGAGGAGGTAGCCTAGTGGTTAGAGGAGGTAGCCTAGTGGTTAGAGGAGGGAGGTAGCCTAGTGGTTAGAGGAGGCGGGTAGCCTCGTGGTTAGAGGAGGCGGGTAGCCTCGTGGTTAGAGGAGGCGGGTAGCCTCGTGGTTAGAGGAGGCGGGTAGCCTCGTGGTTAGAGGAGGCGGGTAGCCTCGTGGTTAGAGGAGGCGGGTAGCCTCGTGGTTAGAGGAGGCGGGTAGCCTCGTGGTTAGAGCGTTGGACTGGTAACCAAAAGGTTGCGAGTTCAAACCCCCGAGCTGACAAGGTAAGAATCTGTCGTTCTGCCGCTGAACAAGGCAGTTAACCCACTGTTCCTAGGCCGTCATTGAAAATAAGAATTTGTTCTTAACTGACTTGCCTAGCTAAATAAAGGTAAAATAAAATAAAAAATAAATTGTCCACTTACAATGCATTTATTCATTGTAAACTCCACCAGCTGTTGCACTCATAATTTCCACTGTGAAAATAGCTAAAAGTATTTGCCACGTCTCCGGACCTGTAGTGCAAAGATTTACTGTTCCGTTAGAGCAACAAGATTACCATTTCTGAGTTTGATTTGTTAATATCGAGCCTTAGGTCTGTTGCTGGATAACAACAGATTGAGTTAAATTAACAATGACACACTGTTATTTTATTCCACTACTGTGTTACAATGATTCTGATCTACTTCTTTCTGATTCTGATCATATTGCTTCTTTTTTCTTGGATCAGATTTTTCTATGCTTTCACAACTGATATCAAATGCACAATTTGTTCATTGCCAATCACTGATTTCACTAATGTTCCTTGTCTCTTCTTCTTCTCTCTCTCCGTTCTGCAACAAGCACTCCTATCTGGACAGGGAAACATCCCTGATTCTGAAAAATATAGCCGGAAAACCCTCTCACTTGCTGACCAAGGTGACTGTCTTTCTCCTTCGCTTGTCTCTTCGTCCTGCATGCAAATCAAGCTATTCTCTCATTGGTGTCTTATTAGCCACACCCTCCATGCAACAATGAAACCCCTCCCTCACGTAATGTCATACCCTCTGGTTGTTTAATAGATGGGGTTTTATTTTCTATAAGATAGTTCTTTCTATACACTAGAATTTCCTAGAAGTTCCAAAACTTTTTCACTTGTGGTCCCCCTTCCAGCATTGAGGAACATCTCGCCTGACCCCCGACCCCACCTCATCTATTTCTATTTGAACAAGCACCGTTCGTGACACAAACTGTTCACATCCATCGTGTTGGTGGAGAGAACAACATTTGGCAGTTTTAAAGCTCATTTTCTTGCGATTTTGATTCATTTTGCCATGTCTAATGTGTATTCAACTATCTAAGGGCTTGTTACACGTTTATAAATATCTCTCTACGGTCTGTAATGGCTGACAACAGGAACTGATGATGTAATACCTCATTTAGAAAATTGCACCTTGTACATTCTACTATTACCCCCTTCAGGAAGTACATTTTTAAAGCCGGATTGAGTTCCTTTTAATATAAAGCACCTGGGGAGGAGGACCCCCGGCTATAGAGTAGGATTATACAGTGTCTCTAGACTAGTTATTATAATGTGATAGTGTAGTGATGACCTCTACAGACCATGAGAGGGAGACGGTCATTTTCCCCAAGCATCCTCCTGCATGTTGCATGTTATCCCTCTCTTCTTCCCCTGTCGCACTCCTGATAGCTACCCCTCCTCTGTGATGGCTCCCCATCCTCCTCCTCTTCTTCGTGATGGCTCCCCATCCTCCTCCTCTTCTTCCTGATGGCTCCCCATCCTTTAAGATGACTAAACTGCTTGGAAACATAGTATTTAGCTAAAGGTATGGAAATGGACACTGTCTGAACTCGACTGACCCAGCCTCCCAAAACAAGTCAACATGTCTGTCTAGACTGACCCAGCCTCCCAAACCAAGTCAACATGTGTCTGTCTGGACCCCAAACCAAGTCAACATGTGTCTGTCTGAACTGACCCAGCCTCCCAAACCAAGTCAACATGTCTGTCTGAACTGACCCAGCCTCCCAAACCAAGTCAACATGTGTCTGTCTGGACTGACCCAGCCCCCCAAACCAAGTCAACATGTCTGTCTGAACTGACCCAGCCCCCCAAACCAAGTCAACATGTCTGTCTGAACTGACCCAGCCTCCCAAACCAAGTCAACATGTCTGTCTGAACTGACCCAGCCTCCCAAACCAAGTCAACATGTCTGTCTGAACTGACCCAGCCTCCCAAACCAAGTCAACATGTCTGTCTGAACTGACCCAGCCTCCCAAACCAAGTCAACATGTCTGTCTGAACTGACCTAGCCCCCAAAACCAAGTCAACATGTCTGTCTGAACTGACCCAGCCTCCCAAACCAAGTCAACATGTGTCTGTCTGGACTGACCCAGCCCCCCAAACCAAGTCAACATGTCTGTCTGAACTGACCCAGCCCCCCAAACCAAGTCAACATGTCTGTCTGAACTGACCCAGCCTCCCAAACCAAGTCAACATGTCTGTCTGAACTGACCCAGCCTCCCAAACCAAGTCAACATGTCTGTCTGAACTGACCCAGCCTCCCAAACCAAGTCAACATGTCTGTCTGAACTGACCCAGCCTCCCAAACCAAGTCAACATGTCTGTCTGAACTGACCTAGCCCCCAAAACCAAGTCAACATGTCTGTCTGAACTGATCCAGCCTCCCAAACCAAGTCAACATGTGTCTGTCTGAACTGACCCAGCCTCCCAAACCAAGTCAACATGTCTGTCTGAACTGACCCAGCCTCCCAAACCAAGTCAACATGTGTCTGTCTGAACTGACCCAGCCTCCCAAACCAAGTCAACATGTCTGTCTGAACTGACCCAGCCTCCCAAACCAAGTCAACATGTGTCTGTCTGAACTGACCCAGAGACTGACCCAGAGAACCAGGATATGGAGATGTAGAACACATGGAAACAGAGAACCAGGATATGGTGATGAAGAACACATGGAAACAGAGAACCAGTATATGGATATGTAGAACACATGGAAACAGAGAACCAGGATATGGAGATGTAGAACACATGGAAACAGAGAACCAGGATATGGAGATGTAGAACACATGGAAACAGAGAACCAGGATATGGAGATGTATATGATGATTTGGAGTTAAGTCAGTTGGACTAATAGGACTATAGAGTTTACGTAGGGTCACAGTTAACGTGTTTCAGGTAAGGTGTCAGAACAGAAGCATAGCCTGACTCCAGGTCAGTCTGTGCTCTATATCTGACTCCTGGCTCCAGATCAGTCCGTGCTCTATATCTGACTCCTGGTTCCATGTCAGTCCGTGCTCTATATCTGACTCCTGGTTCCATGTCAGTCCGTGCTCTATATCTGACTCCTGGTTCCATGTCAGTCCGTGCTCTATATCTGACTCCTGGTTCCATGTCAGTCCGTGCTCTATATCTGACTCCTGGTTCCATGTCAGTCCGTGCTCTATATCTGACTCCTGGTTCCATGTCAGTCCGTGCTCTATATCTGACTACTGGTTCCATGTCAGTCCGTGCTCTATATCTGACTACTGGTTCCATGTCAGTCCGTGCTCTATATCTGACTCCGTGCTCTATATCTGACTCCTGGTTCCAGATCAGTCCGTGCTCTATATCTGACTCCTGGTTCCAGATCAGTCCGTGCTCTATATCTGACTCCGTGCTCTATATCTGACTCCTGGTTCCAGGTCACTCCGTGCTCTATATCTGACTCCTGGTTCCAGATCAGTCTGTGCTCTATATCTGACTCTGTGCTCTATATCTGACTCCTGGTTCCAGATCAGTCTGTGCTCTATATCTGACTCCTGGTTCCAGATCAGTCCGTGCTCTATATCTGACTCCGTGCTCTATATCTGACTCCTGGTTCCAGGTCACTCTGTGCTCTATATCTGACTCCTGGTTCCAGATCAGTCCGTGCTCTATATCTGACTCCGTGCTCTATATCTGACTCCTGGTTCCAGATCAGTCTGTGCTCTATATCTGACTCCGTGCTCTATATCTGACTCCTGGTTCCAGATCAGTCCGTGCTCTATATCTGACTCCGTGCTCCAGATCAGTCCGTGCTCTATATCTGACTCCTGGTTCCATGTCAGTCCGTGCTCTATATCTGACTCCTGGTTCCATGTCAGTCCGTGCTCTATATCTGACTCCTGGTTCCATGTCAGTCCGTGCTCTATATCTGACTCCTGGTTCCATGTCAGTCCGTGCTCTATATCTGACTCCTGGTTCCATGTCAGTCCGTGCTCTATATCTGACTCCTGGTTCCATGTCAGTCCGTGCTCTATATCTGACTCCTGGTTCCATGTCAGTCCGTGCTCTATATCTGACTACTGGTTCCATGTCAGTCCGTGCTCTATATCTGACTCCGTGCTCTATACCTGACTCCGTGCTCTATATCTGACTCCGTGCTCTATATCTGACTCCGTGCTCTATATCTGACTCCTGGTTCCAGATCAGTCCGTGCTCTATATCTGACTCCTGGTTCCAGATCAGTCCGTGCTCTATATCTGACTCCGTGCTCTATATCTGACTCCTGGTTCCAGGTCACTCCGTGCTCTATATCTGACTCCTGGTTCCAGATCAGTCCGTGCTCTATATCTGACTCCGTGCTCTATATCTGACTCCGTGCTCTATATCTGACTCCTGGTTCCAGATCAGTCTGTGCTCTATATCTGACTCCGTGCTCTATATCTGACTCCTGGTTCCAGATCAGTCCGTGCTCTATATCTGACTCCGTGCTCTATATCTGACTCCGTGCTCTATATCTGACTCCTGGTTCCAGATCAGTCCGTGCTCTATATCTGACTCCGTGCTCTATATCTGACTCCTGGTTCCAGATC
The DNA here is from genome assembly GCF_002021735.2 of Oncorhynchus kisutch. Classification (NCBI taxonomy): domain Eukaryota; kingdom Metazoa; phylum Chordata; class Actinopteri; order Salmoniformes; family Salmonidae; genus Oncorhynchus; species Oncorhynchus kisutch. Next base: position 49,987,677 of record NC_034199.2, read on the forward strand.
AGTCCTGGCTCTATAGCGGGGCTCCTGCTGTATGGCTGTATTGTCGTGCCAAACAGTCTGGCCCCACCGCAATCTCCAAATGGGATCACTTATTTATATATCTATATTATTATTATTATAGTAGACTATGGTCAAAGTTGACATGTAACAGGGCAAGGGTCAGATATGGACAAAATATAATATTGCAATATTTTTACTGATCAAACAAACTTCGGTCAACATTTACAGTGCCGTCAACAGTAAATAGTGGTTACTTCTCAGAAGGTATTCAATTGTCAAGAGGATTAAAACAAGGTTGTCCACTATCGGCATATCTATTTATTATGGATTTTAAAATATTAGCCTCCAGACAGTTCTAGTTCCTCCAGACAGTACCTATACCAGTACTAGTTCCTCCAGGCAGTACTAGTTCCTCCAGGCAGTACCTATACCAGTACTAGTTCCTCCAGACAGTACTAGTTCCTCCAGACAGTACCTATACCAGTACTAGTTCCTCCAGGCAGTACTAGTTCCTCCAGACAGTACCTATACCAGTACTAGTTCCTCCAGACAGTACTGGTTCCTCCAGACAGTACTAGTTCCTCTAGACAGTACCTATACCAGTACTAGTTCCTCCAGGCAGTACCTATACCAGTACTAGTTCCTCCAGGCAGTACTAGTTCCTCCAGGCAGTACCTATACCAGTACTAGTTCCTCCAGACAGTACTAGTTCCTCCAGACAGTACCTATACCAGTACTAGTTCCTCCAGGCAGTACTAGTTCCTCCAGACAGTACCTATACCAGTACTAGTTCCTCCAGACAGTACTAGTTCCTCCAGACAGTACCTATACCAGTACTAGTTCCTCCAGACAGTACTGGTTCCTCCAGACAGTACCTATACCAGTACTAGTTCCTCCAGACAGTACTGGTTCCTCCAGACAGTACTAGTTCCTCCAGACGGTACGAGTTCCTCCAGACAGTACCTATACCAGTACTAGTTCCTCCAGACAGACAGGTACCTCCAGACAGTACCTATACCAGTACTAGTTCCTCCAGACAGTACTAGTTCCTCCAGGCAGTACTAGTTCCTCCAGACAGTACCTATACCAGTACTAGTTCCTCCAGACAGTACTGGTTCCTCCAGACAGTACTGGTTCCTCCAGACAGTACTGGTTCCTCCAGACGGTACTATTTCCTCCAGACGGTACTATTTCCTCCAGACGGTACTATTTCCTCCAGACGGTACTATTTCCTCCAGACGGTACTATTTCCTCCAGACGGTACTAGTTCCTCCAGACGGTACTAGTTCCTCCAGACAGAACTAGTTCCTCTAGACGGTACTAGTTCCTCCAGACAGTAACTATACCAGTACTAGTTCCTCCAGACAGTAACTATACCAGTACTAGTTCCTCCAGACTGTACTAGTTCCTCCAGACTGTACTAGTTCTTCTAGACGGTACTAGTTCCTCCAGACGGTACTAGTTCCTCCAGACGGTACTAGTTCCTCCAGACGGTACTAGTTCCTCCAGACGGTACTAGTTCCTTCAGACGGTACTAGTTCCTCCAGACAGTAACTAGAACAGGACTAGTTCCTCCAGACAGTACTCTCGCTCCCTCCCTCCCTCCCACTCTCCCTCCCACTCTCCCTCCCTCCCTCCCACTCTCCCTCCCTCCCTCCCTCCCACTCTCACTCCCTCCCTCCCACTCTCACTTCCTCCCTCCCACTCTCGCTCCCTCCCTCCCACTCTCGCTCCCTCCCTCCCACTCTCGCTCCCTCCCTCCCACTCTTGCTCCATCCCTCCCACTCTTGCTCCATCCCTTGCTCCCTTCCACCCTTCTTTCCTCCCTCCCTCGCTCTCTCCCTGTGATGCTGCATCCTGCCTCAGAGCTCCACCATGTCAGTGATACCTGACTGAGAAACAGCAGCCTGCCTCAGAGCTCCACCATGTCAGTGATACCTTACTGAGAAACAGCAGTCGACAGACTCCATTCAGCCCTCCTCCCCACCTCTCCACCCATCCTCCCCTACTCTCCACCCATCCTCCCCTACTCTCCACCCATCCTCCCCTACTCTCCACCCATCCTCCCCTACTCTCCACCCATCCTCCCCTACTCTCCACCCATCCTCCCCTACCCTCCACCCATCTTCCCCTACTCTCCACCCATCCTCCCCTACTCTCCACCCATCCTCCCCTACTCTCCACCCATCCTCCCCTACTCTCCACCCATCCTCCCCTACTCTCCACCCATCCTCCCCTACTCTCCACCCATCCTCCCCTACTCTCCACCCATCCTCCCCTACTCTCCACCCATCCTCCCCTACTCTCCACCCATCTTCCCCTACCCTCCACCCATCCTCCCCTACTCTCCACCCATCTTCCCCTACTCTCCACCCATCCTCCCCTACTCTCCACCCATCCTCCCCGACTCTCCACCCATCCTCCCCTACTCTCCACCCATCCTCCCCTACTCTCCACCCATCCTCCCCTACTCTCCACCCATCCTCCCCTACTCTCCACCCATCCTCCCCTACTCTCCACCCATCCTCCCCTACTCTCCACCCATCCTCCCCTATTCTCCACCCATCCTCCCCTACTCTCCACCATCCTCCCCTAAGCTCCACCCATCCTCCCCTAAGCTCCACCCATCCTCCCCTACTCTCCACCCATCCTCCCCTACTCTCCACCCATCCTCCCCTACCCTCCACCCATCCTCCCTTACCCTCCACCCATCCTCCCCTACTCTCCACCCATCCTCCCCTACTCTCCACCCATCCTCCCCTACTCTCCACCCATCCTCCCCTACTCTCCACCCATCCTCCCCTACCTTCCAGCAGCCGACAGACTCCATGCAGTCGTATTAATATTCCACTTCTCCTCTGCATGGTGAGTCAGTCCAAAACGTTACACGTTGCCCCAGCAACCCAGATACGAACGGAAAAAGACAACTTCAAAAAGGATTACGTGTAACGTTTTGGAGAACTGTCTATCATGAGGCGCAGCCGTCTGACAGACTGACACCATTTAATGTTGTGACGGTCCCTCGTCACGTTCAGTGTGTCTGATGTGAATGGTAATAAATCACATGGAATCTCCTCTCATATGAAGCTCTTCCTGTCACCCCCCCCCCTCCATTTATATTTATGTTAATGCCGCAGTTGCTAGGGCAGCCATGCAGAATGGGGGGGGGGGGGGGTTAGGGGTGCTGCTGATAAGAGGCTTGGGCCTTAATTCTCTCCCCTCCATCCTCCCCCCTCCCCTACACCCACCTGTCCCCTCACTCAGCTATAAAATGGCATAGTTAAAATCACCAGATCCCCTTGGTTAAAGGGTGGAACCGCCCGGATCCCCTTGGTTAAAGGGTGGAACCGCCCGGATCCCCTTGGTTAAAGGGTGGAACCGCCCGGATCCCCTTGGTTAAAGGGTGGAACCGCCCGGATCCCCTTGGTTAAAGGGTGGAACCGCCCGGATCCCCTTGGTTAAAGGGTGGAACCGCCCGGATCCCCTTGGTTAAAGGGTGGAACCGCCCGGATCCCCTTGGTTAAAGGGTGGAACCGCCCGGATCCCCTTGGTTAAAGGGTGGAACCGCCCGGATCCCCTTGGTTAAAGGGTGGAACCGCCCGGATCCCCTTGGTTAAAGGGTGGAACCGCCCGGATCCCCTTGGTGAGGACAGCGCTGTCAGGGATTATGTTCTGATGGAGAGAGAGGGATAACAGTCTCTGTGTGTGTATGTGTTGGTACAGCCAGTCCCTCCTCCCTCCCTCCATGTCAGATCCTCTCCTGTTCTCAGTTTCTGTCAGGACTCTGACAAGGTGCTTGTCTGAGTGGGCTGTCCCACTACAACAGGTTTTCAACCGGCTTGGAATAGATTCAGATGATCCGTCTTCTATTAGTCTTATCGATGTCTGTGATTGGAAGCTCCTCATCTGGCAGTAAAAAGGACAGGAAGAGACTAACAGGATTGGTTTATTAACTACGGGACAGGAAGAGACTAACGGGATTGGTTTATTAACTACGGGACAGGAAGAGACTAACAGGATTGGTTTATTAACTACGGGACAGGAAGAGACTAACGGGATTGGTTTATTAACTACGGGACAGGAAGAGACTAACAGGATTGGTTTATTAACTACGGGACAGGGAGAGACTAACGGGATTGGTTTATTAACTACAGGACAGGAAGAGACTAACAGGATTGGTTTATTAACTACGGGACAGGAAGAGACTAACAGGTTTGGTTTATTAACTACGGGACAGGAAGAGACTAACGGGATTGGTTTATTAACTACGGGACAGGAAAGACTAACGGGATTAGTTTATTAACTACGGGACAGGAAGAGACTAACAGGATTGGTTTATTAACTACCGGACAGGAAGAGACTAACGGGATTGGTTTATTAACTACGGGACAGAGACTAACGGGATTGGTTTATTAACTATGGGACAGGAAGAGACTAACAGGATTGGTTTATTAACTACGGGAAAGAGACTAACGGGATTGGTTTATTAACTACGGGACAGGAAGAGACTAACAGGATTGGTTTATTAACTACGGGACAGAGACTAACAGGATTGGTTTATTAACTACGGGACAGAGACTAACAGGATTGGTTTATTAACTACGGGACAGAGAGAGACTAACAGGATTGGTTTATTAACTACGGGACAGAGACTAACGGGATTGGTTTATTAACTACGGGACAGAGACTAACGGGATTGGTTTATTAACTACGGGACAGAGACTAACGGGATTGGTTTATTAACTACGGGACAGGAAGAGACTAACAGGATTGGTTTATTAACTACGGGACAGAGAGAGACTAACAGGATTGGTTTATTAACTACGGGACAGGAAGAGACTAACGGGATTGGTTTATTAACTACGGGACAGAGAGAGACTAACAGGATTGGTTTATTAACTACGGGACAGGAAGAGACTAACGGGATTGGTTTATTAACTACGGGACAGAGACTAACGGGATTGGTTTATTAACTACGGGACAGAGACTAACGGGATTGGTTTATTAACTACGGGCAGAGAGAGACTAACAGGATTGGTTTATTAACTACGGGACAGGAAGAGACTAACGGGATTGGTTTATTAACTACGGGACAGAGAGAGACTAACAGGATTGGTTTATTAACTACGGGACAGGAAGAGACTAACAGGATTGGTTTATTAACTACGGGACAGGAAGAGACTAACGGGATTGGTTTATTAACTACGGGACAGAGACTAACAGGATTGGTTTATTAACTACAGGACAGAGACTAACAGGATTGGATTATTAACTACGGGACAGAGAGAGACTAACAGGATTGGTTTATTAACTACGGGACAGAGACTAACGGGATTGGTTTATTAACTACGGGACTTTGTTGTTGTTTTTACTGTGAGAAGTCCTGTCTGCTTCGGTGGTTTGGAGGAAGTGCTTTGGACCTGAAAGGACTGAAAAGACTGCTGCTACAGATTATATTGCTACTTCACTTCCTGTGATATTCTTCTGACGGAGAATACAGATCCTGTAATCTACTGTGGACACAATTGGTTCAAAATGTAGCTTTCAATCCAAAATGCTAATCTGGCTGTGTACGAAACAACGGGAGGATTATATAAAACAGCAGCCATCGCTGAAAGACGAGGCATTGTTCTGACAACAACGAGACAGATTATTTTATTTTTTGACCCGAACACTCACTACCGTTCTCTACCTTCTAGAAACCTTGAAATATATGTTTTTATTTCTCCATAAAGGAACGCAAATAAACGGTCTGATTTTAGAGTGAGAATGGCGTCTTGTTGGAGAAGCCAGGTAAGTGGGAGAGCACCGGAGGAGTGGGGGGTTCCCACCACTCTAGACAGGGGGAACAAGAGGAAGAGAGGGGGGGGGGGCAGGCACCTCAAAACTACTCTCCTGTAGCCCTGCTGTACCTTGTGTGCACCTGTGTTGTTGTTTGTCTGTGTATTAATGTGTGTGTGTGTGTGTGTGTGTTTCCGTAGGAAGAACAGGCTGCCAAGACCAAGGCAGAGAAGATCCGTGTGGCTCTGGAGAAGATCAAGGAGGCCCAAGTTAAAAAGGTGAGTTCTCTTCCTGTCTGTCTCCTCTGTTACTATCTATAACATAACAGGTGAGTTCTCTTCCTGTCGGTCTCCTCTGTTACTATCTATAAGTGGGTCAGGCCAGTGTTAAACAGCTCTACTCTGTTTCTGAGTCAGGCCAGTGTTAAACAGCTCTACTCTGTTTCTGAGTCAGGCCAGTGTTAAACAGCTCTACTCTGTTTCTGGGTCAGGCCAGTGTTAAACAGCTCTACTCTGTTTCTGGGTCAGGCCAGTGTTAAA
>NC_034199.2:49998996-50016496 GCF_002021735.2 Oncorhynchus kisutch
TGTTTCCAATGCTGGGCTAATAATGTCACCCATCAGACTATTCTTGAATGGGCTGTAAATCCCCTGGGGAGGGTACATTTAGGATGTTGGGGATTGGGCTGTAAATCTCCTGGGGAGGGTACATTTAGGATGTTGGGGATTGGCCTATAATCCCCTTGGGAGGGTACATTTAGGATGTTTGGGATTGGGCTATAATCCCCTTGGGAGGGTACATTTAGGATGTTGGGGATTGGGCTATAATCCCCTTGGGAGGGTACATTTAGGATGTTGGGGAATGGGCTGTAAATCTCCTGGGGAGGACAGATTTAGGATATTGGGGAATGGGCTGTAAATCTCCTGGGGAGGACAGATTTAAGATGTTGGGGATTGGGCTGTAAATCCCCTGGGTGTAAAAGATAGTTCATTCTGTAATGTTTTAATAGTCTAATGGCCTGAGGTTGTAGCTAATCCAACATATTAGATTAGGGGGATTTACCATTCCATTGACAATAATTCATGTCTTTATTATTTTACTTTCTGTAGATGGTCATCAGAATGAAGCTCATATTCTATTACGTTGAATACGTCCAGAGCATGGGGGAATACGTCCAGAGCATGGGGGAATACGTCCAGAGCATGGGGGAATATGTCCAGAGTATGGGGGAATATGTCCAGAGTATGGGGGAATATGTCCAGAGTATGGGGGAATACGTCCAGAGCATGGGGGAATACGTCCAGAGCATGGGGGAATACGTCCAGAGCATGGGGGAATACGTCCAGAGTATGGGGGAATATGTCCAGAGCATGGGGGAATACGTCCAGAGCATGGGGGAATACGTCCAGAGCATGGGGGAATACGTCCAGAGCATGGGGGAATATGTCCAGAGTATGGGGGAATATGTCCAGAGTATGGGGGAATACGTCCAGAGCATGGGGGAATACGTCCAGAGCATGGGGGAATATGTCCAGAGTATGGGGGAATATGTCCAGAGTATGGGGGAATACGTCCAGAGCATGGGGGAATATGTCCAGAGCATGGGGGAATACGTCCAGAGCATGGGGGAATATGTCCAGAGCATGGGGGAATACGTCCAGAGCATGGGGGAATACGTCCAGAGCATGGGGGAATATGTCCAGAGCATGGGGGAATATGTCCAGAGCATGGGGGAATACGTCCAGAGCATGGGGGAATACGTCCAGAGCATGGGGGAATACGTCCAGAGCATGGGGGAATATGTCCAGAGCATGGGGGAATATGTCCAGAGCATGGGGGAATACGTCCAGAGCATGGGGGAATATGTCCAGAGCATGGGGGAATACGTCCAGAGCATGGGGGAATACGTCCAGAGCATGGGGGAATACGTCCATGGGGGAATACGTCCAGAGCATGGGGGAATACGTCCAGAGCATGGGGAATACGTCCAGAGCATGGGGGAATACGTCCAGAGCATGGGGGAATACGTCCAGAGCATGGGGGAATACGTCCAGAGCATGGGGGAATACGTCCAGAGCATGGGGAATACGTCCAGAGCATGGGGGAATACGTCCAGAGCATGGGGGAATACGTCCAGAGCATGGGGGAATACGTCCAGAGCATGGGGGAATACGTCCAGAGCATGGGGGAATACGTCCAGAGCATGGGGGAATACGTCCAGAGCATGGGGGAATACGTCCAGAGCATGGGGGAATACGTCCAGAGCATGGGGGAATACGTCCAGAGCATGGGGGAATACGTCCAGAGCATGGGGGAATACGTCCAGAGCATGGGGGAATACGTCCAGAGCATGGGGGAATACGTCCAGAGCATGGGGGAATACGTCCAGAGCATGGGGGAATACGTCCAGAGCATGGGGGGAATACGTCCAGAGCATGGGGGAATACGTCCAGAGCATGGGGGAATACGTCCAGAGCATGGGGGAATACGTCCAGAGCATGGGGGGAATACGTCCAGAGCATGGGGGAATACGTCCAGAGCATGGGGGAATACGTCCAGAGCATGGGGGAATACGTCCAGAGCATGGGGGAATACGTCCAGAGCATGGGGGAATACGTCCAGAGCATGGGGGAATACGTCCAGAGCATGGGGGAATACGTCCAGAGCATGGGGGAATACGTCCAGAGCATGGGGGAATACGTCCAGAGCATGGGGGAATACGTCCAGAGCATGGGGGAATACGTCCAGAGCATGGGGGAATACGTCCAGAGCATGGGGGAATACGTCCAGAGCATGGGGGAATACGTCCAGAGCATGGGGGAATACGTCCAGAGCATGGGGGAATACGTCCAGAGCATGGGGGAATACGTCCAGAGTATGGGGGAATACGTCCAGAGTATGGGGGAATATGTCCAGAGTATGGGGGAATATGTCCAGAGTATGGGGGAATATGTCCAGAGTATGGGGGAATATGTCCAGAGTATGGGGGAATATGTCCAGAGTATGGGGGAATATGTCCAGAGTATGGGGGAATATGTCCAGAGCATGGGGGAATATGTCCAGAGCATGGGGGAATACGTTCAGAGCATGGGGGAATATGTCCAGAGTATGGGGGAATATGTCCAGAGTATGGGGGAATATGTCCAGAGTATGGGGGAATATGTCCAGAGTATGGGGGAATATGTCCAGAGCATGGGGGAATATGTCCAGAGCATGGGGGAATACGTTCAGAGCATGGGGGAATATGTCCAGAGTATGGGGGAATACGTCCAGAGCATGGGGGAATACAGTTGAAGTCAGAAGTTTACATACACTTAGGTTGGAGTCATTAACCACTCCACACATTTCTTGTTAACAAACTATAGTTTTGGCAAGTCGGTTAAGACATCTACTTTGTGCATGACACAAGTAATTTTTCCAACACTTGTTTACAGACAGGTTTTTTCACTTATAATTGACTGTATAACAATTCTAGTGGGTCAGACGTTTACATACACTAAGTTGACTGTGCCTTTAAATAGCTTGGAAAATTCCAGAAAATGATGTCATGGCTTTAGAAGCTTTTGATAGGCTAATTGACATCATGCGAGTCAATTGGAGGTATACCTGTGGATGTATTTCAAGGCCTACCTTCAAACTCAGTGCCTCTTTGCTTGGCATCATGGGAAAATCAAAAGAAATCAACCAAGACCTCCACAAGTCTGGTTCATCCTCGGGAGAAATTTCCAAACACCTGAAGGTACCATGTTCATCTGTACAAACACCATGGGACCACGCAGCCGTCATACCGCTAAGGAAGGAGACGCGTTCTGTCTCCAAAAGATGAACATGCTTTGTTGCGAAAATTGCAAATCAATCCCAGAACAACAGCAAAGGACCTTGTGAAGATGCTGGAGGAAACAGGTACAGAATTATCAATATCCACAGTAAAACAAGTCCTATATCGACATAACCTGAAAGGCTGCTCAGCAAGGAATAAGCCGTTGCTCTAAAACGGCCATAAAAAAAGCCAGACTACGGTTTGCAACTGCACATGGGGAAAAATATTGTACTTTTTGGAGAAATGTCCTCTGGTCTGATGAAACAAAAATAGAACTGTTTGGCCATAATGACCATCGTTATGTTTGGAGGAAAAAGGGCGAGGCTTGCAAGCCGAAGAACACCATCCCAACCGTGAAGCACGGGGGTGGCAGCATCATGTTGTGGGGGTGCTTTGCTGCAGGAGGGACTGGTGCACTTCACAAAATAGATGGCCACAAAATAGATGGCATCATGAGGGGGGAAATTATGTGGTTATATTGAAGCAACATCTCAAGATGTCAGTCAGGAAGTTAAAGATTGGTCGCAAATGGGTCTTCCAAATGGACAGGGTCCCCAAGCATACTTCCAAAGTTGTGGCAAAATGGCTTAAGTACAACAAAGTCAAGGTATTGGAGTGGCCATCACAAAGCCCTGACCTCAATCCTATAGAAGATTTGTGGGCCGAACTGAAAAGGCGTGTGCGAGCAAGGAGGCCTACAAACCTGACTCCGTTACACCAGCTCTGTCAGGAGAAATGGGCTAAAATTCACCCAATTTATTGTGGGAAGCTTGTGGAAGGCTAACCGAAACATTTGACCCAAGTTAAATAATTGAAAGGCAATGCTACGAAATACTAATTGAGTGTATGTAAACTTCTGACCCACTGGGAATGTGATGAAAGAAATAAAAGCTGAAAGAAATAATTCTCTCTTCTATTATTCTGACATTTCACATTCTTAAAATAAAGTGGTGATCCTAACTGACCTAAAACAGGGAATTTGAACTGCCATTAAATGTCAGGAATTGTGAAAATCTGATTTTAAATGCATTTGGCTATGGTGTATGTAAACTTCCAACTGTATGTCCAGAGCATGGTGAGTTATTTATCAATCAATACCCCAAATCAATCTGTTTTACAGATTGAACCTATTATAGCCTAACACTATATTCTCTCTCTTTCTCCACTTCCTCCCAGAGCGTATCTTTGAGGACCATGAGAACCTGGTGGAGAACCTTCAGAACTGGACCAGAGACAGTCAGAACAGACTGATGTTCATAGAACGTATCGAGAAGTACGCCCTCTTCAAGAACCCACAGGTGAGACAGCCAGTCAATACAGCCAATACACTACAGCCAGCAACTACATGTTGGACCGGTTTCCCACACACTAATGAAGACTAGTCCTGGACACTAATGAAGACTAGTCCTGGACACTAATGAAGACTAGTCCTGGACACTAATGAAGACTAGTCCTGGACACTAATGAAGACTAGTCCTGGACACTAATGAAGACTAGTCCTGGACACTAATGAAGACTAGTCCTGGACACTAATGAAGACTAGTCCTGGACACTAATGAAGACTAGTCCTGGACACTAATGAAGACTAGTCCTGGAGACAATTGAAGACTAGTCCTGGACACTAATGAAGACTAGTCCTGGACACTAATGAAGACTAGTCCTGGACACTAATGAAGAATAGTCCTGGACACTAATGAAGAATAGTCCTGGACACTAATGAAGACTAGTCCTGGAGACAATTGAAGACTAGTCCTGGACACTAATGAAGACTAGTCCTGGACACTAATGAAGACTAGTCCTTGACACTAATGAAGACTAGTCCTGGACACTAATGAAGACTAGTCCTTGACACTAATGAAGACTAGTCCTTGACACTAATGAAGACTAGTCCTGGACACTAATGAAGACTAGTCCTTGACACTAATGAAGACTAGTCCTGGACACTAATGAAGACTAGTCCTTGACACTAATGAAGACTAGTCCTGGACACTAATGAAGACTAGTCCTTGACACTAATGAAGACTAGTCCTTGACACTAATGAAGACTAGTCCTGGACACTAATGAAGACTAGTCCTTGACACTAATGAAGACTAGTCCTGGACACTAATGAAGACTAGTCCTGGACACTAATGAAGACTAGTCCTTGACACTAATGAAGACTAGTCCTTGACACTAATGAAGACTAGTCCTGGACACTAATGAAGACTAGTCCTGGACACTAATGAAGACTAGTCCTGGAGACAAATGAAGACTAGTCCTGGAGACAATTGAAGACTAGTCCTGGACACTAATGAAGACTAGTCCTGGACACTAATGAAGACTAGCCCTGGACACTAATGAAGACTAGTCCTTGACACTAATGAAGAATAGTCCTGGACACTAATGAAGACTAGTCCTGGAGACAATTGAAGACTAGTCCTGGACACTAATGAAGACTAGTCCTTGACACTAATGAAGACTAGTCCTGGATACTAATGAAGACTAGTCCTGGACACTAATGAAGACTAGTCCTTGACACTAATGAAGACTAGTCCTGGACACTAATGAAGACTAGTCCTGGACACTAATGAAGACTAGTCCTGGACTAATGATGCAGAAATACACTGCTGCTTTAAAATACGTTACACCAAAATAGCCATCCAGAACACTGCTGTCCCTGCCAGTCAGTATTGTATCACATAACTGATGCAGGACAGGTTATACAATACACTGAACTGGCACCAAAATATAAATGCTTCACCAAAATAGATACACTCAGTAGTATCAGACACTGTTTATATGTACACAAAGTCACTCAACAGACAAACAGACACCAGTGTGTCCTTCAGATCTAGGTTGTTCAGATGTTGTAGATGGTGGTACAATGATTCATAGATTGGGAGCTGGTGAGCACTGTTGTCTCCATGATGAACTAGCTTCGTAAGATAGCTAGTCCCACTTTTACTGACTGCTAAAGGAACATTGATGGATTGTACACTGCTCAAAAAAATAAAGGGAACACTAAAATAACACATCCTAGATCTGAATGAATGAAATATTCTTATTAAATACTTTTTTCTTTACATAGTTGAATGTGCTGACAACAAAATCACACAAAAATGATCAATGGAAATCAAATGTATCAACCCATGGAGGTCTGGATTTGGAGTCACACTCGAAATTAAAGTGGAAAACCACACTACAGGCTGATCCAACTTTGATGTAATGTCCTTAAAACAAGTAAAAATGAGGCTCAAGTAGTGTGTGTGGCCTCCACGTGCCTGTATGACCTCCCTACAACGCCTGGGCATGCTCCTAATGAGGTGGCAGATGGTCTCCTGAGGGATCTCCTCCCAGACCTGGAATAAAGCATCCACCAACTCCTGGACAGTCTGTGGTGCAGACTCCTGGACAGTCTGTGGATGGAGCGAGACATGATGTCCCAAATGTGCTCAATTGGATTCAGGTCTGGGGAACGGGCGGGCCAGTCCATAGCATCAATGCCTTCCTCCTGCAGGAACTGCTGACACACTCCAGCCACATGAGGTCTAGCATTGACTTGCATTAGGAGGAACCCAGGGCCAACCGCACCAGCATATGGTCTCACAAGGGGTCTGAGGATCTCATCTCGGTACCTAATGGCAGTCAGGCTACCTCTGGCGAGCACATGGAGGTGTGCTGTGCGGCCCCCCAAAGAAATGCCACCCCACACCATGACTGACCCACCGCCAAACCGGTCATGCTGGAGGATGTTGCAGGCAGCAGAACGTTCTCCACGGCGTCTCCAGACTGTCATGTCTGTCACATGTGCTCAGTGTGAACCTGCTTTCATCTGTGAAGAGCACAGGGCGCCAGTGGCGAATTTGCCAATCTTGGTGTTCTCTGGCAAATGCCAAACGTCCTGCACAGTGTTGGGCTGTAAGCACAACCCCCACCTGTGGACGTCGGGCCCTCATACCACCCTCATGGAGTCTTTCTGACCGTTTGAGCAGACACATGCACATTTGTGGCCTGCTGGAGGTCATTTTGCAGGGCTCTGGCAGTGCTCCCCCTGCTCCTCCTTGCACAAAGGCGGAGGTAGCGGTCCTACTGCTGGGTTGTTGCCCTCCTACGGCCTCCTCCACGTCTCCTGATGTACTGGCCTGTCTCCTGGTAGCGCCTCCATGCTCTGGACACTACGCTGACAAACACAGCAAACCTTCTTGCCACAGCTCGAATTGATGTGCCATCCTGGATGAGCTGCACTACCTGAGCCACTTGTGTGGGTTGTAGACTCCGTCTCATGCTACCACTAGAGTGAAAGCACCGCCAGCATTCAAAAATGACCAAAACATCAGCCAGGAAGCATAGGAACTGAGAAGTGGTCTGTGGTCCCCACCTGCAGAACCACTCCTTTATTGTCTTGCTAATTGCCTATAATTTCCACCTCTGTTGTCTATTCCATTTGCACAACAGCATGTGAAATGTATTGTCAATCAGTGTTGCTTCCTAAGTGGACAGTTTGATTTCACAGAAGTGTGATTGACTTGGAGTTACATTGTGTTGTTTAAGTGTTCCCTTTATTTTTTGAGCAGTGTATATTTTTAACGGCAGTGTAGCCTAGTGGTTAGAGCGTTGGACTAGTAACCAGCAGGTCGCCTAGTGGTTAGAGCGTTGGACTAGTAACCAGCATGTAGCCTAGTGGTTAGAGCGTTGGACTAGTAACCAGCAGGTAGCCTAGTGGTTAGAGCGTTGGACTAGTAACCAGCAGTGTAGCCTAGTGGTTAGAGCGTTGGACTAGTAACCAGCAGGTAGCCTAGTGGTTAGAGCGTTGGACTAGTAACCAGCATGTAGCCTAGTGGTTAGAGCGTTGGACTAGTAACCAGCAGGTAGCCTAGTGGTTAGAGCGTTGGACTAGTAACCAGCAGGTAGCCTAGTGGTTAGAGCGTTGGACTAGTAACCAGCAGGTAGCCTAGTGGTTAGAGCGTTGGACTAGTAACCAGCAGGTAGCCTAGTGGTTAGAGCGTTGGACTAGTAACCAGCAGGTAGCCTAGTGGTTAGAGCGTTGGACTAGTAACCAGCATGTAGCCTAGTGGTTAGAGCGTTGGACTAGTAACCAGCAGGTAGCCTAGTGGTTAGAGCGTTGGACTAGTAACCAGCAGGTAGCCTAGTGGTTAGAGCATTGGACTAGTAACCAGCAGGTAACCTAGTGGTTAGAGCGTTGGACTAGTAACCAGCATGTAGCCTAGTGGTTAGAGCGTTGGACTAGTAACCAGCAGGTAGCCTAGTGGTTAGAGCGTTGGACTAGTAACCAGCAGGTAGCCTAGTGGTTAGAGCGTTGGACTAGTAACCAGCAGGTAGCCTAGTGGTTAGAGCGTTGGACTAGTAACCAGCAGGTAGCCTAGTGGTTAGAGCGTTGGACTAGTAACCAGCAGGTAGCCTAGTGGTTAGAGCGTTGGACTAGTAACCAGCAGGTAGCCTAGTGGTTAGAGCGTTGGACTAGTAACCAGCAGGTAGCCTAGTGGTTAGAGCGTTGGACTAGTAACCAGCAGGTAGCCTAGTGGTTAGAGCGTTGGACTAGTAACCAGCAGGTAGCCTAGTGGTTAGAGCGTTGGACTAGTAACCAGCAGGTAGCCTAGTGGTTAGAGCGTTGGACTAGTAACCAGCAGGTAGCCTAGTGGTTAGAGCGTTGGACTAGTAACCAGCAGGTAGCCTAGTGGTTAGAGCGTTGGACTAGTAACCAGCAGGTAGCCTAGTGGTTAGAGCGTTGGACTAGTAACCAGCAGGTAGCCTAGTGGTTAGAGCGTTGGACTAGTAACCAGCAGGTAGCCTAGTGGTTAGAGCGTTGGACTAGTAACCAGCAGGTAGCCTAGTGGTTAGAGCGTTGGACTAGTAACCAGCAGGTAGCCTAGTGGTTAGAGCGTTGGACTAGTAACCAGCAGGTAGCCTAGTGGTTAGAGCGTTGGACTAGTAACCAGCAGGTAGCCTAGTGGTTAGAGCGTTGGACTAGTAACCAGCAGGTAGCCTAGTGGTTAGAGCGTTGGACTAGTAACCAGCAGGTAGCCTAGTGGTTAGAGCGTTGGACTAGTAACCAGCAGGTAGCCTAGTGGTTAGAGCGTTGGACTAGTAACCAGCAGGTAGCCTAGTGGTTAGAGCGTTGGACTAGTAACCAGCAGGTAGCCTAGTGGTTAGAGCGTTGGACTAGTAACCAGCAGGTCGCCTAGTGGTTAGAGCGTTGGACTAGTAACCAGCAGGTCGCCTAGTGGTTAGAGCGTTGGACTAGTAACCAGCAGGTCGCCTAGTGGTTAGAGCGTTGGACTAGTAACCAGCAGGTAGCCTAGTGTTTAGAGCGTTGGACTAGTAACCAGCAGGTAGCCTAGTGGTTAGAGCGTTGGACTAGTAACCAGCAGGTAGCCTAGTGGTTAGAGCGTTGGACTAGTAACCAGCAGGTAGCCTAGTGTTTAGAGCGTTGGACTAGTAACCAGCAGGTAGCCTAGTGGTTAGAGCGTTGGACTAGTAACCAGCAGGTAGCCTAGTGGTTAGAGCGTTGGACTAGTAACCAGCAGGTAGCCTAGTGGTTAGAGCGTTGGACTAGTAACCAGCAGGTAGCCTAGTGTTTAGAGCGTTGGACTAGTAACCAGCAGGTAGCCTAGTGGTTAGAGCGTTGGACTAGTAACCAGCAGGTAGCCTAGTGGTTAGAGCGTTGGACTAGTAACCAGCAGGTAGCCTAGTGGTTAGAGCGTTGGACTAGTAACCAGCAGGTAGCCTAGTGGTTAGAGCGTTGGACTAGTAACCAGCAGGTCGCCTAGTGGTTAGAGCGTTGGACTAGTAACCAGCAGGTCGCCTAGTGGTTAGAGCGTTGGACTAGTAACCAGCAGGTAGCCTAGTGGTTAGAGCGTTGGACTAGTAACCAGCAGGTAGCCTAGTGTTTAGAGCGTTGGACTAGTAACCAGCAGGTATCCTAGTGGTTAGAGCATTGGACTAGTAACCAGCAGGTATCCTAGTGGTTAGAGCATTGGACTAGTAACCAGCAGGTAGCCTAGTGGTTAGAGCATTGGACTAGTAACCAGCAGGTAGCCTAGTGGTTAGAGCATTGGACTAGTAACCAGCAGGTAGCCTAGTGGTTAGGGCATTGGACTAGTAACCAGCAGGTAGCCTAGTGGTTAGAGCGTTGGACTAGTAACCAGCATGTAGCCTAGTGGTTAGAGCGTTGGACTAGTAACCAGCAGGTAGCCTAGTGGTTAGAGCGTTGGACTAGTAACCAGCAGGTAGCCTAGTGGTTAGAGCGTTGGACTAGTAACCAGCAGGTAGCCTAGTGGTTAGAGCATTGGACTAGTAACCAGCAGGTAGCCTAGTGGTTAGAGCGTTGGACTAGTAACCAGCAGTGTAGCCTAGTGGTTAGAGCGTTGGACTAGTAACCAGCAGGTAGCCTAGTGGTTAGAGCATTGGACTAGTAACCAGCAGGTAGCCTAGTGGTTAGAGCGTTGGACTAGTAACCAGCATGTAGCCTAGTGGTTAGAGCGTTGGACTAGTAACCAGCAGGTAACATAGTGGTTAGAGCGTTGGACTAGTAACCAGCAGGTAGCCTAGTGGTTAGAGCGTTGGACTAGTAACCAGCATGTAGCCTAGTGTTTAGAGCGTTGGACTAGTAACCAGCAGGTAGCCTAGTGGTTAGAGCGTTGGACTAGTAACCTGCAGGTAGCCTAGTGGTTAGAGCATTGGACTAGTAACTAGCAGGTAGCCTAGTGGTTAGAGCATTGGACTAGTAACCAGCAGGTAGCCTAGTGGTTAGAGCGTTGGACTAGTAACCAGCAGGTAGCCTAGTGGTTAGAGCGTTGGACTTGTAACCAGCAGGTAGCCTAGTGGTTAGAGCGTTGGACTAGTAACCAGCAGGTAGCCTAGTGGTTAGAGCGTTGGACTAGTAACCAGCAGGTAGCCTAGTGGTTAGAGCGTTGGACTAGTAACCAGCAGGTAGCCTAGTGGTTAGAGCGTTGGACTAGTAACCAGCAGGTAGCCTAGTGGTTAGAGCGTTGGACTAGTAACCAGCAGGTAGCCTAGTGGTTAGAGCGTTGGACTAGTAACCAGCAGGTAGCCTAGTGGTTAGAGCGTTGGACTAGTAACCAGCAGGTAGCCTAGTGGTTAGAGCGTTGGACTAGTAACCAGCATGTAGCCTAGTGGTTAGAGCGTTGGACTAGGAACCAGCAGGTAGCCTAGTGGTTAGAGCGTTGAACTAGTAAACGAAAGGTTTGTTGTTCTTAACTGACTTGCCTAGTTAAATAAAGTATAGTTAAATATCTAAATCTAAATTTGACTATCATACCCTGATTTAACCCTTTTCTGGAAAATCACAGAACTATTTGTTGGGGCGGAAGGAGACGTGTGAGATGGCAGACAGGAACAAGGAAGCACTACTGGAGGTACAGTGATCTCAACATAGCAAACAAACTGATGGACACAACTTGACTGATTCAGCTCATTTCAAAATGTTACCTGTGTGTGTGTGTGTTCTCTGCGGCAGGAGTGTTTTTGTGGCAGTGCCGTCTCTGTACCTGAGATGGAGGGAGTACTCTGGCTGAAGGAGGATGGGAAGAAGAGCTGGAAGAAGAGATACTTCCTGCTCAGAGCCTCTGGGATCTACTATGTACCTAAAGGAAAAGCCAAGGTACGTCCCTGGAACACACTGACTAACCTGTATTCAAATAGTGTGTTTAGTCAAACATCTGTGATGCTGCCAAAAATATTATCAGCAATGAAGTCTGAACACTCTACTGCTCCAAGACACACTAGTGATTCATGAAATTATCCTTTTTCAGGCCTCTCCTGCCAATTCAGTAACATTGGAAACTGCAATTGTCATTGTATATTCAGAAATAACATGTTGTAGATTCTTATTCTTTGGATTGTTAGCGTCTCAATACTGACTAACCAAATCAAACATTTGGAAATATTAATACACTTACAAATTGAAATTAGGTACAACGTTCTCCCCAATGGGGGCTGACTGCAAAGGATCAACTGAGTATTTTCAGAAAACTAGTAATGAAAGTTGGTTTAGTTCCTGAAGATAATACACAGGAAATAGAAAGTTGGTTTAGTTCCTGAAGATAATACACAGGAAATAGAAAGCCTCAAGCACAGAACCTTGAGGAGATCCAAATGCTCTTCTCTGGATTTTGAGTGCTTCCATTCATGTCCCATCGAGTCCCATCGAAGCCCATCCATGTCCCATCGAAGCCCATCCATGTCCCATCGAAGCCCATCCATGTCCCATCGAAGCCCATCCATGTCCCATCGAAGCCCATCCATGTCCCATCGAAGCCCATCCATGTCCCATCGAAGCCCATCCATGTCCCATCGAAGCCCATCCATGTCCCATCGAAGCCCATCCATGTCCCATCGAAGCCCATCCATGTCCCATCGAAGCCCATCCATGTCCCATCGAAGCCCATCCATGTCCCATCGAAGCCCATCCATGTCCCATCGAAGCCCATCCATGTCCCATCGAAGCCCATCCATTTGTCCCATCGAAGCCCATCCATGTCCCATCGAAGCCCATCCATGTCCCATCGAAGCCCATCCATGTCCCATCGAAGCCCATCCATTTGTCCCATCGAAGCCCATCCATGTCCCATCGAAGCCCATCGAAGCCCATTGAAGGCCATCCATGTACCATAGAAGCCATCTTGAAGTGCATGGTGTTCCTGGAATCGGACCTAGATTAGTTAATGTACATTATCAGTACCAGTTAGCCTGTTGTCCAGATTATATCGTCTCTCAGATTAAAAAGATACAAAAAGCCTCTAAAACCCTAACGGCTCCCTATTCCTATATAAGTAGTGCACTAAATAGGGAATAGTGCTCTGATTAACTGTGGTGCACTAAATAGGGAATAGTGCTCTGATTAACTGTGGTGCACTAAATAGGGAATAGTGCTCTGATTAACTGTGGTGCACTAAATAGGGAATAGTGCTCTGATTAACTGTGGTGCACTAAATAGGGAATAGTGCTCTGATTAACTGTGGTGCACTAAATAGGGAATAGTGCTCTGATTAACTGTGGTGCACTAAATAGGGAATAGTGCTCTGATTAACTGTGGTGCACTAAATAGGGAATAGTGCTCTGATTAACTGTGGTGCACTAAATAGGGAATAGTGCTCTGATTAACTGTGGTGCACTAAATAGGGAATAGGGTGCCATTTGGGATGTCTGTTCTGTCTGTCCAGCTGGGATCTCTATTAACTACACTCACACATACTGGGGTCACAGCTACAGCCATGTTACTATATTACACTGCCCAGGGTGAGGATTAAAAACTACACATACATACATGCACAGACAGAAGGGCAGGCCAACAGACAGAAAGGCAGACAGTTTACCGAAGTACTCTGTGTCCTCATTGACCCTCTGAAAGCCACATGCAGGGAGAGGAGGAGAGAAAAGGTCACTAGCACATCATTTCCTGTTTATAAGTGTGATAGTGAAGCAATCAACAGCAGTAGCTGCAGCAAGATGACCAACGTCCCTCTAAGTCAATCTTCTGTAAAGCGCCACCCAGTGGACAGTGCGGTGAAGTGAAAGCCAATGACAGTCAACTGTAAACCCTCCATCTGTTCTCTCCCGCTGGCAGGCTTCCAGAGAACTGGTGTGTTTCCTGCAGCTGGATCATGTTAATGTGTACTACGGACAGGACTACCGCAGCAAGTACAAGGCTCCCACAGACTACTGCCTGGCCCTCAAGGTGAGAGCCACTAGACCAATACCACCTGCAATACTCTGTTGATATAGTAACACTGCTACCAACTAGCCCTAACAGACTACTGCCTGGCCCTCAAGGTGAGAGAAAACACCCACGTATGTACTAAATGTCACCCTATTCCCTATATAGGGCACTACTTTTAACCAGGGCCCATAGGGAATAGTGAGCCATTTGGTAAGCTCCTATAGGCGCTGATAACACCTGACTTCTGTTGTTGCCACTAGCCCAATACCACCTGCAATACTCTGTTGATATAGTAACACTGCTACCACCTAGCCCTAACAGACTACCACTTAATCTACTACTACTAAAACTACTACTACTAAAACTACTACTACCACCTAGCCCTAACCCCACAGACTACCACTAAAACTACTACCACTAAAACTACTACTACCACCTAGCCCTAACCCCACAGACTACCACTAAAACTACTACCACTAAAACTACTACTACCACCACCTAGCCCTAACCCCACAGACTACCACTAAAACTACTACTAAAACTACTACTACCACCTAGCCCTAACCCCACAGACTACCACTAAAACTACTACTAAAACTACTACTACCACCTAGCCCTAACCCCACAGACTACCACTAAAACTACTACTAAAACTACTACTACCACCTAGCCCTAACCCCACAGACTACCACTAAAACTACTACTAAAACTACTACTACCACCTAGCCCTAACCCCACAGACTACCACTAAAACTACTACTAAAACTACTACTACCACCTAGCCCTAACCCCACAGACTACCACTAAAACTACTACCACTAAAACTACTACTACCACCTAGCCCTAACCCCACAGACTACCACTAAAACTACTACCACTAAAACTACTACTACCACCTAGCCCTAACCCCACAGACTACCACTAAAACTACTACTAAAACTACTACTACCACCTAGCCCTAACCCCACAGACTACCACTAAAACTACTACCACTAAAACTACTACTACCACCTAGCCCTAACCCCACAGACTACCACTAAAACTAC
The DNA here is from genome assembly GCF_002021735.2 of Oncorhynchus kisutch. NCBI lineage: Eukaryota > Metazoa > Chordata > Actinopteri > Salmoniformes > Salmonidae > Oncorhynchus > Oncorhynchus kisutch. Next base: position 50,013,955 of record NC_034199.2, read on the forward strand.
TACCACTAAAACTACTACTACCACCTAGCCCTAACCCCACAGACTACCACTAAAACTACTACTAAAACTACTACTACCACCTAGCCCTAACCCCACAGACTACCACTAAAACTACTACTAAAACTACTACTACCACCTAGCCCTAACCCCACAGACTACCACTAAAACTACTACCACTAAAACTACTACTACCACCTAGCCCTAACCCCACAGACTACCACTAAAACTACTACTAAAACTACTACTACTAAAACTACTACTACCACCTAGCCCTAACCCCACAGACTACCACTAAAACTACTACTAAAACTACTACTACCACCTAGCCCTAACCCCACAGACTACCACTAAAACTACTACTAAAACTACTACTACCACCTAGCCCTTACCCCACAGACTACCACTAAAACTACTACTAAAACTACTACTACCACCTAGCCCTAACCCCACAGACTACCACTAAAACTACTACTAAAACTACTACTACCACCTAGCCCTAACCCCACAGACTACCACTAAAACTACTACTACTACCACTAAAACTACTACCACTACTACTACCACTAAAACTACTACTACCACCTAGCCCTAACCCCACAGACTACCACTAAAACTACTACTAAAACTACTACTACCACCTAGCCCTAACCCCACAGACTACCACTAAAACTACTACTAAAACTACTACTACCACCTAGCCCTAACCCCACAGACTACCACTAAAACTACTACTAAAACTACTACTACCACCTAGCCCTAACCCCACAGACTACCACTAAAACTACTACTAAAACTACTACTACCACCTAGCCCTAACCCCACAGACTACAACTAAAACTACCACTAAAACTACTACTACCACCTAGCCCTAACCCCACAGACTACCACTAAAACTACTACTAAAACTACTACTACCACCTAGCCCTAACCCCACAGACTACCACTAAAACTACTACTAAAACTACTACTACCACCTAGCCCTAACCCCACAGACTACCACTAAAACTACTACCACTAAAAACTACTACTACCACCTAGCCCTAACCCCACAGACTACCACTAAAACTACTACTAAAACTACTACTACTAAAACTACTACTACCACCTAGCCCTAACCCCACAGACTACCACTAAAACTACTACTAAAACTACTACTACCACCTAGCCCTAACCCCACAGACTACCACTAAAACTACTACTAAAACTACTACTACCACCTAGCCCTTACCCCACAGACTACCACTAAAACTACTACTAAAACTACTACTACCACCTAGCCCTAACCCCACAGACTACCACTAAAACTACTACTAAAACTACTACTACCACCTAGCCCTAACCCCACAGACTACCACTAAAACTACTACTACTACCACTAAAACTACTACCACTACTACTACCACTAAAACTACTACTACCACCTAGCCCTAACCCCACAGACTACCACTAAAACTACTACTAAAACTACTACTACCACCTAGCCCTAACCCCACAGACTACCACTAAAACTACTACTAAAACTACTACTACCACCTAGCCCTAACCCCACAGACTACCACTAAAACTACTACTAAAACTACTACTACCACCTAGCCCTAACCCCACAGACTACAACTAAAACTACTACTAAAACTACTACTACCACCTAGCCCTAACCCCACAGACTACCACTAAAACTACTACCACTAAAACTACTACTACCACCACCTAGCCCTAACCCCACAGACTACCACTAAAACTACTACTAAAACTACTACTACCACCTAGCCCTAACCCCACAGACTACCACTAAAACTACTACTAAAACTACTACTACCACCTAGCCCTAACCCCACAGACTACCACTAAAACTACTACTAAAACTACTACTACCACCTAGCCCTAACCCCACAGACTACCACTAAAACTACTACTAAAACTACTACTACCACCTAGCCCTAACCCCACAGACTACCACTAAAACTACTACTAAAACTACTACTACCACCTAGCCCTAACCCCACAGACTACCACTAAAACTACTACCACTAAAACTACTACTACCACCTAGCCCTAACCCCACAGACTACCACTAAAACTACTACCACTAAAACTACTACTACCACCTAGCCCTAACCCACAGACTACCACTAAAACTACTACTAAAACTACTACTACCACCTAGCCCTAACCCCACAGACTACCACTAAAACTACTACCACTAAAACTACTACTACCACCTAGCCCTAACCCCACAGACTACCACTAAAACTACTACCACTAAAACTACTACTACCACCTAGCCCTAACCCCACAGACTACCACTAAAACTACTACTAAAACTACTACTACCACCTAGCCCTAACCCCACAGACTACCACTAAAACTACTACTAAAACTACTACTACCACCTAGCCCTAACCCCACAGACTACCACTAAAACTACTACCACTAAAACTACTACTACCACCTAGCCCTAACCCCACAGACTACCACTAAAACTACTACTAAAACTACTACTACTAAAACTACTACTACCACCTAGCCCTAACCCCACAGACTA
>NC_034199.2:50018996-50151496 GCF_002021735.2 Oncorhynchus kisutch
CTACTACTACCACTAAAACTACTACCACTAAAACTACTAATCAAATCAAATCAAATCAAATTTATTTATATAGCCCTTCGTACATCAGCTGATATCTCAAAGTGCTGTACAGAAACCCAGCCTAAAACCCCAAACAGCAAGCAATGCAGGTGGAGAAGCACGGTGGCTAGGAAAAACTCCCTAGAAAGGCCAATACCTAGGAAGAAACCTAGAGAGGAACCAGGCTATGTGGGGTGGCCAGTCCTCTTCTGGCTGTGCCGGGTGGAGATTATAACAGAACATGGTCAAGATGTTCAATGTTCATAAATGACCAGCATGGTCGAATAATAATAAGGCAGAACAGTTGAAACTAGAGCAGCAGCACAGTCAGGTGGAAGTTGAAACTGGAGCAGCAGCATGGCCAGGTAGACTGGGGACAGCAAGGAGTCATCATGTCAGGTAGTCCTGGGGCATGGTCCTAGGGCTCAGGTCAGTTGAAACTGGAACAGCAGCATGGCCAGGTGGACTGGGGACAGCAAGGAGTCATCATGTCAGGTAGTCCTGGGGCATGGTCCTAGGGCTCAGGTCCTCCGAGAGAGAGAAAGAAAGAGAGAAGGAGAGAATTAGAGAACGCACACTTAGATTCACACAGGACACCGAATAGGACAGGAGAAGTACTCCAGATATAACAAACTGACCCCAGCCCCCCGACACATAAACTACTGCAGCATAAATACTGGAGGCTGAGACAGGAGGGGTCAGGAGACACTGTGGCCCCATCCGAGGACACCCCCGGACAGGGCCAAACAGGAAGGATATAACCCCACCCACTTTGCCAAAGCACAGCCCCCACACCACTACTACTACTACCACTAAAACTACCACTACTACCACTAAAACTACTACCACTAAAAACTACTACCACTAAAACTACTACTACCACTAAAACTACTACTACTACTACCACTAAAACTACTACCACGTAAAACTACTTACCACTAAATCTACTACCACTAAAGACTACTAACCACTAAAACTGCTACTACTACCACTAAAACTACCACTACTACCACTAAAACTACCACTAAAACTACCACGTACTACCACTAAAACTCCACTAAAACTACCACTAAAACTACACTAAAACTACCACTACTAACCACTAAAACTACCACTACTACCACTAAAACTACCACTACTACCACTTAAACTACCACTAAAACTACCACTACTACCACTAAAACTACCACTACTACCACTAAAACTACCACTACTACCCACTAAAACTACCACTAAAACTACCACTAAAACTACCACTACTACCACTAAAACTACCACTACTACCACTAAAACTACCACTAAAACTACCACTAAAACTACCACTAACTACCACTAAAACTACCAACTACCTTACCACTAAAACTACCACTACTACCACTAAAACTACCACTAAAACTACCACTAAAACTACCACTAAAAACTACCACTAAAACTACCACTACTACCACTAAAACTACCACTACTACCACTAAAACTACCACTAAAACTACCACTAAACTACCACTAAAACTACCACTAAAACTACCACTAACTACCACTAAAACTACCACTAAAACTACCACTAAAACTACCACTAAAACTACCACTAAAACTACCACTAAAACTACCACTACTACCACTAAAACTACCACTAAAACTACCACTAAAACTACCACTAAAAACTACCACTACTACCACTAAACTACCACTACTACCACTAAAACTACCACTAAAACTACCACTAAAACTACCACTAAAACATACCACTACTACCACTAAAACTACCACTACTACCACTAAAACTACCACTACTACCACTAAAACTACCACTACTACCACTAAAACTACCACTACTACCACTAAAACTACCACTACTACCACTAAAACTACCACTACTACCACTAAACTACCACTAAACTACCACTACTACCACTAAAACACCACTACTACCACTAAAACTACCACTACTACCACTAAAACTACCACTACTACCACTAAAACTACCACTACTACCACTTAAACTACCACTACTACCACTAAAACTACCACTACTACCACTAAAACTACCACTACTACCACTAAAACTACCACTACTACCACTAAAACTACTACCACTAAAACTACCACTACTACCACTACTACCACTAAAACTAACCACTACTACCACTAAAACTACCACTACTACCACTAAAACTACCACTACTACCACTAAACTACGAGAGGAGAGAGACGGGGGAGAAACGGAAGGAGAGGAGAGAGACGGAAGGAGAGGAGAGAGACGGAGGGAGAGGAGAGAGACGGAGGGAGAGGAGAGAGACGGAGGGAGACGGAGGGAGAGGAGAGAGACGGAGGGAGAGGAGGGAGACGGAGGGAGAGGAGAGAGACGGAGGGAGAGGAGAGAGACGGAGGGAGAGGAGAGGAGAGAGACGAGAACCTTCTCATAATCCAGTGAACCACCATGTTTCTCTTGTCAGGACTCTTTCATATAAAAGAGTCCGACTCTAAAGCCATGTCAATTATGAACCAAATATTTATCTTCCGTTTCCTCAGGAAAGCAACCTAGTAAACAGAGAAGGTTTCTATTCTGGTCTGATGGTAATGTTTCCATGTAATCCCTGATGGGAGTAACTGGGTACAGTAGAGGGATTGAGGATGTTGAATCGCTGCCCTCAGTCTTCCTGTCAGAGGAGACCGTATCCAGTGGGCACACTGCCATCTAGTGGACAGTGTATAAACCTAGTAGAGAGGCTATATGGAGAGGCTATATACAGTGTATAAACCTAGTAGAGAGGCTATATACAGTAGAGGCTATATACAGTAGAGGCTATATACAGTAGAGGCTATATACAGTAGAGGCTATATACAGTGTATAAACCTAGTAGAGAGGCTATATGTAGAGGCTATATACAGTGTATAAACCTAGTAGAGAGGCTATATACAGTAGAGGCTATATACAGTAGAGGCTATATACAGTGTATAAACCTAGTAGAGAGGCTATATGGAGAGGCTATATACAGTGTATAAACCTAGTAGAGAGGCTATATACAGTCTGCCATCTAGTGGACAGTGTATAAACCTAGTAGAGAGGCTATATACAGTCTGCCATCTAGTGGACAGTGTATAAACCTCCTGAGAAATCTGTATAGCCTCAAATCAAATCAAAGTTTATCTGTCACGTGCTCTGAATACAACAGGTGTAGTAGACCTTACAGTGAAATGCTGAATACAACAGGTGTAGTAGACCTCACAGTGAAATGCTGAATACAACAGGTGTAGTAGACCTTACAGTGAAATGCTGAATACAACAGGTGTAGTAGACCTCACAGTGAAATGCTGAATACAACAGGTGTTGTAGACCTTACAGTGAAATGCTGAATACAACAGGTGTAGTAGACCTTACAGTGAAATGCTGAATACAACAGGTGTAGTAGACCTCACAGTGAAATGCTGAATACAACAGGTGTAGTAGACCTCACAGTGAAATGCTGAATACAACAGGTGTAGTAGACCTTACAGTGTAATGCTGAATACAACAGGTGTAGGTAGACCTCACAGTGAAATGCTGAATACAACAGGTGTAGTAGACCTCACAGTGAAATGCTGAATACAACAGGTGTAGTAGACCTTACAGTGAAATGCTGAATACAACAGGTGTAGTAGACCTTACAGTGAAATGCTGAATACAACAGGTGTAGTATACCTTACAGTGAAATGCTGAATACAACAGGTGTAGTAGACCTTACAGTGAAATGCTGAATACAACAGGTGTAGTAGACCTTACAGTGAAATGCTGAATACAACAGGTGTAGTAGACCTCACAGTGAAATGCTGAATACAACAGGTGTAATAGACCTTACAGTGAAATGCTGAATACAACAGGTGTAATAGACCTTACAGTGAAATGCTGAATACAACAGGTGTAATAGACCTTACAGTGAAATGCTGAATACAACAGGTGTAGTAGACCTTACAGTGAAATGCTGAATACAACAGGTGTAGTAGACCTTACAGTGAAATGCTGAATACAACAGGTGTAGTAGACCTTCAAGTGAAATGCTGAATACAACAGGTGTAGTAGACTTACTTACTTATTGTTCACCTAATACCTATTTTGCACTATTGGTTAGAGCCTGTACAGTAGCGAGGCTATATACAGTAGAGGGGATATATACAGTAGAGGGGATATATACAGTAGAGGGGCTATATACAGTAGAGGGGCTATATACAGTAGAGGGGCTATATACAGTAGAGGGGATATATACAGTAGAGGCTCTATACAGGCACCGGTTAATCGGGCTGGGGTTTTAGCCCAGAACTGAAACCGTGCATCATTTTGTCCGCAGAATCTGTCTGAGAGATTATAGCTCAAAATAAGAGAGAAATCCCAGCATGCTATTATTGATGAGGTCGTTAATATATCCCATTGTCTCCCTGTCTGTTCAGCATCCTCAGATCCAGAAGAAATCCCAGTACATCAAGTACCTGTGTTGTGATGATGTCAGAACCCTACACCAGTGGATCAATGGGATACGCATCGCCAAGGTAATGTTACGTTACCTCAGCAACAACTTAACGTAAGAGAGTACTGTAAAGCAGAGCCATGGTATGGGTTCTCACAGAACATCTTGTACAGAATACCTCATTGGCCAAACTCAAAGTATTTGGCTCTGATGAAAAGATGTGGGAACATCTGACAAAGCTGGGGTATGTTCACTAGGAACCGAACAGAAGCAAGCGGAACGAAACAGGGAGGGACCTACCTGAATGTGTTCAATAGAAACTCTTGTTCTCTTGTTGCAAAACGTTTTATGGAGTAAAGCGTTTCTATTGCAAACCATTTTGCTGAGGAAACCGACTAATGAGTCTGACCGACTAATCAATACACCTGACCGGCTAATGAATACACCTGACCGACTAATGAATACACCTGACCGGCTAATGAATACACCTGACCGGCTAATGAATACACCTGACCGGCTAATGAATACACCTGACCGGCTAATGAATACACCTGACCGACTAATGAATACACCTGACCGGCTAATGAATACACCTGACCGACTAATGAATACACCTGACCACCTGACCGGCTAATGAATACACCTGCCCGGCTAATGAATACACCTGACCGGCTAATGAATACACCTGACCGGCTAATGAATACACCTGACCACCTGACCGGCTAATGAATACACCTGACCGGCTAATGAATACACCTGACCGACTAATCAATACACCTGACCGGCTAATCAATACACCTGACCGGCTAATGAATACACCTGACCGACTAATGAATACACCTGACCGACTAATGAATACACCTGACCGACTAATGAATACACCTGACCGACTAATGAATACACCTGACCGGCTAATGAATACACCTGACCGGCTAATGAATACACCTGACCGGCTAATGAATACACCTGACCGGCTAATGAATACACCTGCCCGGCTAATGAATACACCTGACCGGCTAATGAATACACCTGACCGGCTAATGAATACACCTGACCACCTGACCGGCTAATGAATACACCTGACCGACTAATGAATACACCTGACCGGCTAATCAATACACCTGCCCGGCTAATGAATACACCTGCCCGGCTAATGAATACACCTGCCCGGCTAATGAATACACCTGACCGGCTAATGAATACACCTGACCGGCTAATCAATACACCTGACCGGCTAATCAATACACCTGACCGGCTAATGAATACACCTGACCGACTAATGAATACACCTGACCGACTAATGAATACACCTGACCGACTAATGAATACACCTGACCGACTAATCAATGCACCTGACCGGCTAATCAATACACCTGACCGGCTAATCAATACACCTGACCGGCTAATGAATACACCTGACCGGCTAATGAATACACCTGACCGACTAATGAATACACCTGACCGGCTAATGAATACACCTGACCGGCTAATGAATACACCTGACCGACTAATGAATACACCTGACCGACTAATGAATACACCTGACCGACTAATGAATACACCTGACCGGCTAATGAATACACCTGACCACCTGACCGGCTAATGAATACACCTGCCCGACTAATGAATACACCTGACCGACTAATGAATACACCTGACCGGCTAATGAATACACCTGACCGGCTAATGAATACACCTGACCGGCTAATGAATACACCTGACCGACTAATCAATACACCTGACCGGCTAATGAATACACCTGACCACCTGACCGGCTAATGAATACACCTGACCGACTAATGAATACACCTGACCGACTAATGAATACACCTGACCGGCTAATGAATACACCTGACCGACTAATGAATACACCTGACCGACTAATGAATACACCTGACCGGCTAATGAATACACCTGACCGACTAATGAATACACCTGACCACCTGACCGGCTAATGAATACACCTGACCGACTAATCAATACACCTGCCCGGCTAATGAATATACCTGCCCGACTAATCAAAACACTCATGTTGTCTGTTGACCTATGTGTCTTTGTCTCCAGTATGGGAAGACCCTGTATGTGAACTACCAGGAGGCTATGAAGAGGACTGAGGCAGCCTATGACTGGTCTTCTCTCTCTAGCTCCTCTATCAAGTCTGGATCCAGCTCCTCCAGCCTGCCTGGTGAGTGGTGGTGGACAGACACAACAACACACAAGTATAGCAGGGCTGAGGTCGATTCTTATCTCAATTCAGTCATTTCAGGAAGTACAATTTCATGAATTTCAGTTTTCTTCCTGAAATGACTGAATTAGAATTGATTAGACACTAACCCGGCAGCAGTTACCCACTGACTTCGCAGTATGTATAAGATTTCTACTTGCTCTAATTCTCATTTCTCTGTCTCCCTCTCCTCCGTCCGTCCCTCCCTCCCTCCCTCCCTCCCTCCCTCCCTCCCTCCCTCCCTCCCTCCCTCCCTCCCTCCCTCCCTCCCTCCCTCCCTCCCTCCCTTTCTCCCTCTCCCCTCCCTTTCTCCCTCTCCTCTCCCTCCCTTCCTTCCTTCCTTCCTCCCTCCTACCTCTCTCCCCCTCTTTCCTCTCTCCCTCCCTCTTTCCTCTCTCCCCCTCTTTCCTCTCTCCCTCCCTCTTTCCTCTCTCCCACCCTCTTTCCTCTGTCCCTCCCTCTTTCCTCTCTCCCTCCCTCTTTCCTCTGTCCCTCCCTCTTTCCTCTGTCCCTCCCTCTTTCCTCTGTCCCTCCCTCTTTCCTCTGTCCCTCCCTCTTTCCTCTCTCCCTCCCTCTTTCCTCTCTCTCTCCCTCCAGAGTCCCAGTCTACCCACTACAGTAGTGATAGTGGTGTTGCTGTTTCAGAGAACAACCTGTCAGGCCACAGCCGCTCTCAGAGCCAGGTCAGCTCCATCTTCTCCGAGGCCTGGAAGAGAGGCACCCAGGATGAGGTACCGCCTCCTCCTGTACTGACACCCTCACCTTACCCTGTCACCTGTCTCTATTGACCTGCCTCAGTATTCCTCACATGTCACCTGTCTCTATTGACCTGCCTCAGTATTCCCCACCTGTCACCTGTCTCTATTGACCTGCCTCAGTATTCCTTACCTGTCATCTGTCTCTATTGACCTGCCTCAGTATTCCTCACCTGTCTCTATTGACCTGCCTCAGTATTCCTCACCTGTCATCTGTCTCTATTAACCTGCCTCAGTATTCGTCACCTGTCTCTATTGACCTGCCTCAGTATTCCCCACCTGTCACCTGTCTCTATTGACCTGCCTCAGTATTCCTCACCTGTCACCTGTCTCTATTAACCTGCCTCAGTATTCCTCACCTGTCACCTGTCTCTATTAACCTGCCTCAGTATTCCTCACCTGTCACCTGTCTCTATTGACCTGCCTCAGTATTCCTCACCTGTCACCTGTCTCTATTGACCTGCCTCAGTATTCCTCACCTGTCACCTGTCTCTATTAACCTGCCTCAGTATTTCTCACCTGTCTCTATTGACCTGCCTCAGTATTCCTCACCTGTCACCTGTCTCTATTGACATTCCTCACCTGTCACCTGTCTCTATTGACCTGCCTCAGTATTCCTCACCTGTCACCTGTCTCTATTAACCTGCCTCAGTATTCCTCACCTGTCTCTATTGACCTGCCTCAGTATTCCTCACCTGTCTCTATTGACCTGCCTCAGTTTTCCTCACCTGTCACCTGTCTCTATTGACCTGCCTCAGTATTCCTCACCTGTCTCTATTGACCTGCCTCAGTATTCCCCACCTGTCACCTGTCTCTATTGACCTGCCTCAGTATTCCTCACCTGTCACCTGTCTCTATTGACCTGCCTCAGTATTCCCCCACCTGTCACCTGTCTCTATTGACCTGCCTCAGTATTCCTCACCTGTCACCTGTCTCTATTGACCTGCCTCAGTATTCCTCACCTGTCACCTGTCTCTATTAACCTGCCTCAGTATTTCTCACCTGTCTCTATTGACCTGCCTCAGTATTCCTCACCTGTCACCTGTCTCTATTGACATTCCTCACCTGTCACCTGTCTCTATTGACCTGCCTCAGTATTCCTCACCTGTCACCTGTCTCTATTAACCTGCCTCAGTATTCCTCACCTGTCTCTATTGACCTGCCTCAGTATTCCTCACCTGTCTCTATTGACCTGCCTCAGTTTTCCTCACCTGTCACCTGTCTCTATTGACCTGCCTCAGTATTCCTCACCTGTCTCTATTGACCTGCCTCAGTATTCCCCACCTGTCACCTGTCTCTATTGACCTGCCTCAGTATTCCTCACCTGTCACCTGTCTCTATTGACCTGCCTCAGTATTCCCCACCTGTCACCTGTCTCTATTGACCTGCCTCAGTATTCCTCACCTGTCACCTGTCTCTATTGACCTGCCTCAGTATTCCTCACCTGTCACCTGTCTCTATTGACCTGCCTCAGTATTCCTCACCTGTCACCTGTCTCTATTGACCTGCCTCAGTATTCCTCACCTGTCACCTGTCTCTATTGACCTGCCTCAGTATTCCTCACCTGTCACCTGTCTCTATTGACCTGCCCCAGTATTCCTCTCCTGTCACCTGTCTCTATTGACCTGCCTCAATATTCCTCACCTGTCACCTGTCTCTATTGACCTGCCTCAGTATTCCTCACCTGTCACCTGTCTCTATTGACCTGCCTCAGTATTCCTCACCTGTCACCTGTCTCTATTGACCTGCCTCAGTATTCCTCACCTGTCACCTGTCTCTATTGACCTGCCTCAGTATTCCTCACCTGTCACCTGTCTCTATTGACCTGCCCCAGTATTCCTCTCCTGTCACCTGTCTCTATTGACCTGCCTCAATATTCCTCACCTGTCACCTGTCTCTATTGACATTCCTCACCTGTCACCTGTCTCTATTAACCTGCCTCAGTATTCCTCACCTGTCACCTGTCTCTATTGACCTGCCTCAGTATTCCTCACCTGTCACCTGTCTCTATTGACCTGCCTCAGTATTCCTCACCTGTCACCTGTCTCTATTAACCTGCCTCAGTATTTCTCACCTGTCTCTATTGACCTGCCTCAGTATTCCTCACCTGTCACCTGTCTCTATTGACATTCCTCACCTGTCACCTGTCTCTATTGACCTGCCTCAGTATTCCTCACCTGTCACCTGTCTCTATTAACCTGCCTCAGTATTCCTCTGTCTCTATTGACCTGCCTCAGTATTCCTCACCTGTCTCTATTGACCTGCCTCAGTTTTCCTCACCTGTCACCTGTCTCTATTGACCTGCCTCAGTATTCCTCACCTGTCTCTATTGACCTGCCTCAGTATTCCCCACCTGTCACCTGTCTCTATTGACCTGCCTCAGTATTCCTCACCTGTCACCTGTCTCTATTGACCTGCCTCAGTATTCCTCACCTGTCACCTGTCTCTATTGACCTGCCTCAGTATTCCTCACCTGTCACCTGTCTCTATTGACCTGCCTCAGTATTCCTCACCTGTCACCTGTCTCTATTGACCTGCCTCAGTATTCCTCACCTGTCACCTGTCTCTATTGACCTGCCTCAGTATTCCTCTCCTGTCACCTGTCTCTATTGACCTGCCTCAATATTCCTCACCTGTCACCTGTCTCTATTGACATTCCTCACCTGTCACCTGTCTCTATTAACCTGCCTCAGTATTCCTCACCTGTCTCTATTAACCTGCCTCAGTATTCCTCACCTGTCACCTGTCTCTATTGACCTGCCTCAGTATTCCTCACCTGTCACCTGTCTCTATTGACCTGCCTCAGTATTCCTCACCTGTCACCTGTCTCTATTAACCTGCCTCAGTATTCCTCACCTGTCACCTGTCTCTATTAACCTGCCTCAGTATTCCTCACCTGTCACCTGTCTCTATTGACCTGCCTCAGTATTCCTCACCTGTCACCTGTCTCTATTAACCTGCCTCAGTATTTCTCACCTGTCTCTATTGACCTGCCTCAGTATTCCTCACCTGTCACCTGTCTCTATTGACATTCCTCACCTGTCACCTGTCTCTATTGACCTGCCTCAGTATTCCTCACCTGTCACCTGTCTCTATTAACCTGCCTCAGTATTCCTCACCTGTCTCTATTGACCTGCCTCAGTATTCCTCACCTGTCTCTATTGACCTGCCTCAGTATTCCTCACCTGTCTCTATTGACCTGCCTCAGTTTTCCTCACCTGTCACCTGTCTCTATTGACCTGCCTCAGTTTTCCTCACCTGTCACCTGTCTCTATTGACCTGCCTCAGTATTCCTCACCTGTCTCTATTGACCTGCCTCAGTATTCCCCACCTGTCACCTGTCTCTATTGACCTGCCTCAGTATTCCTCACCTGTCACCTGTCTCTATTGACCTGCCTCAGTATTCCCCACCTGTCACCTGTCTCTATTGACCTGCCTCAGTATTCCTCACCTGTCACCTGTCTCTATTGACCTGCCTCAGTATTCCTCACCTGTCACCTGTCTCTATTGACCTGCCTCAGTATTCCTCACCTGTCACCTGTCTCTATTGACCTGCCTCAGTATTCCTCACCTGTCACCTGTCTCTATTGACCTGCCTCAATATTCCTCACCTGTCACCTGTCTCTATTGACATTCCTCACCTGTCACCTGTCTCTATTGACCTGCCTCAGTATTCCTCACCTGTCACCTGTCTCTATTGACATTCCTCACCTGTCACCTGTCTCTATTAACCTGCCTCAGTATTCCTCACCTGTCTCTATTAACCTGCCTCAGTATTCCTCACCTGTCACCTGTCTCTATTGACCTGCCTCAGTATTCCTCACCTGTCACCTGTCTCTATTGACCTGCCTCAGTATTCCTCACCTGTCACCTGTCTCTATTAACCTGCCTCAGTATTCCTCACCTGTCACCTGTCTCTATTGACCTGCCTCAGTATTCCTCACCTGTCTCTATTGACCTGCCTCAGTATTCCTCACCTGTCTCTATTGACCTGCCTCAGTATTCCCCACCTGTCACCTGTCTCTATTGACCTGCCTCAGTATTCCCCACCTGTCACCTGTCTCTCTTGACCTGCCTCAGTATTCCTCACCTGTCACCTGTCTTTATTAACCTGCCTCAGTATTCCTCACCTGTCACCTGTTTCTATTGACATTCCTCACCTGTCACCTGTCTCTATTGACCTGCCTCAGTATTCCTCACCTGTCACCTGTCTCTATTGACCTGCCTCAGTATTCCTCACCTGTCTCTATTGACCTGCCCCACCTTACCTCACCTTAGCCCAGTTCTACTCTTGTGTTTCAGAAGCCCAGTTCTCTACTCTTGGTTTTCAGAAGCCCAGTTCTCTACTCTTGTGTTTCAGAAGCCCAGTTCTACTCTTGTGTTTCAGAAGCCCAGTTCTCTACTCTTGGTTTTCAGAAGCCCAGTTCTCTACTCTTGGTTTTCAGAAGCCCAGTTCTCTACTCTTGTGTTTCAGAAGCCCAGTTCTCTACTCTTGTGTTTCAGAAGCCCAGTTCTCTACTCTTGTGTTTCAGAAGCCCAGTTCTCTACTCTTGTGTTTCAGAAGCCCAGTTCTACTCTTGTGTTTCAGAAGCCCAGTTCTCTACTCTTGTGTTTCAGAAGCCCAGTTCTCTACTCTTGTGTTTCAGAAGCCCAGTTCTACTCTTGTGTTTCAGAAGCCCAGTTCTCTACTCTTGGTTTTCAGAAGCCCAGTTCTCTACTCTTGGTTTTCAGAAGCCCAGTTCTCTACTCTTGTGTTTCAGAAGCCCAGTTCTCTACTCTTGGTTTTCAGAAGCCCAGTTCTCTACTCTTGTGTTTCAGAAGCCCATCATGTCTTCCCCTGTGTGACATCATGTTTCCCCTGTGTGGCATCATGTTTTCCCCTGTGTGGCATCATGTTTTCCCCTGTGTGGCATCATGTTTTCCCCTGTGTGGCATCATGTTTTCCCCTGTGTGACATCATGTTTTCCCCTGTGTGGCATCATGTTTTCCCCCGTGTGGCATCATGTTTTCCCCCGTGTGACATCATGTTTTCCCCTGTGTGACATCATGTTTTCCCCCGTGTGGCATCATGTTTTCCCCCGTGTGGCATCATGTTTTCCCCGTGTGGCATCATGTTTTACCCCGTGTGGCATCATGTTTTCCCCCGTGTGGCATCATGTTTTCCCCCGTGTGGCATCATGTTTTCCCCCGTGTGACATCATGTTTTCCCCCGTGTGACATCATGTTTTCCCCCGTGTGGCATCATGTTTTCCCCCGTGTGGCATCATGTTTTCCCCCGTGTGGCATCATGTTTTCCCCCGTGTGGCATCATGTTTTCCCCCGTGTGGCATCATGTTTTCCCCCGTGTGGCATCATGTTTTCCCCCGTGTGGCATCATGTTTTCCCCCGTGTGGCATCATGTTTCCCCCGTGTGACATCATGTTTTCCCCCGTGTGACATCATGTTTTCCCCCGTGTGGCATCATGTTTTCCCCCGTGTGGCATCATGTTTTCCCCCGTGTGGCATCATGTTTTCCCCCGTGTGGCATCATGTTTTCCCCCGTGTGGCATCATGTTTTCCCCCGTGTGGCATCATGTTTTCCCCCGTGTGGCATCATGTTTTCCCCCGTGTGACATCATGTTTTCCCCCGTGTGTCATCATGTTTTCCCACGTGTGACATCATGTTTTCCCCTGTGTGACATCATGTTTTCCCCTGTGTGACATCATGTTTTCCCCTGTGTGACATCATGTTTTCCCCTGTGTGACATCATGTTTTCCCCTGTGTGACATCATGTTTTCCCCTGTGTGTCATCATGTTTTCCCCTGTGTGTCATCATGTTTTCCCCTGTGTGACATCATGTTTCCCCCTGTGTGTCATCATGTTTTCCCCTGTGTGTCATCATGTTTTCCCCTGTGTGACATCATGTTTTCCCCTGTGTGACATCATGTTTTCCCCTGTGTGTCATCATGTTTTCCCCTGTGTGACATCATGTTTTCCCCTGTGTGACATCATGTTTGTTTTCTAGCAGAGTAGTAATGAAATCATTAATACAATATCATCTAACACAGATACATGTCTCTCTCTTTGTCTCTGTCTCACTCTCTGTGTCTCGCTCTCTCTCTCCCCTCTCTGTCTCTCGCTCTCTGTGTCTTTCTCGCTCTCTCATCTGTCTCTCGCTCTCTGTCTCCTCTCTCTCGTCTCTCTCTCTCTGTCTCTCGCTCTGTATCTTTCTCGCTCTCTCATCTCTGTCTCCTCTCTCTCGTCTCTCTCTCTCGTCTCGCTGTCTCTCGCTCTGTCTCCTCTCTCTGTCTCACTCTCTGTGTCTCCTCTCTCTCTCGTTCTCTCTCTTTATCTCTCTCTGTCTCGCTCACTCGCTCTCTTTCGTCTCGGTCTTTCTCTCTCTATGTCTGTCTCTCTCGCTCTCTGTCTCGCCCTCTTTCTCTCTCTCTGTCTCTGTCTCTGTCTCTCTCTAGTTGAGGATGGAGTCAGTGAGCAGACCCTATCCCCTGATGCTGCCCTCCATGCACCAGTCAGCCCCCCCATCCCGAACCAGCTACACCAGTGTCTCCCCCGAATCCTCCCACTCTCCCCCCGACCCTCCACCTCCTTCTCCTCCCCCACTTCCCCACCCCCCTCACCAGGCTGCTCCTACCAACTTTGTCAAGTACAGCACCATCGCCCGCCTGCAGGGTGGCGCCAACCAGGCTGCCAATCATTACAGTGCCCAACCAATGGGCCAGCAGCAAGGCCCTCCGGCCCCGCCCCTCCAGTCTGTCAAACCCAACTACAACACGCTCCCATTGGCTCCCACTAACTACAACACCATGCCATTGGCTCCGAGCAACCCTCCTCCTCCTCCCCCTTGCTCCATGCCTGCTCCAGGCTCTGCCATGGCCTCTCTGAGGTTCAGCCTCCCCAGCTCTGTTCCTCAGTTCATCCCCCCTCCTCCCCCCCAGGCCCAAACACTGCCCCCCCCTCCTCCCCCAGAAGAGGACCACCAGTGCCCCCCTCTCAGTAACACTGGGTTGCAGCAGTTCCTGGCCCAAAAATTCCCCAATATGAACTATGATTTCTCTGAGCTGGATGGCCAACCTGAGTCCCCTCCTCCTCCTCCTCCCCCTCCTGCCCTCTCCCCCCTGTCCCCCATACTGCCACCCCCCACACCTCCCAAAACCTTCTCTGGTGTCTTCCCGCCCCAGACCGCTCCTAAGACCTTTGGTCCAGGGATCCCCCTGTCCCCAGTGTCGCCCTACCCTCCTTCTGGTCCAATGAAAAAGCAGCAAAGCTTCTCTACAGGCCATTCGCCCAATCAGCCACCTTCCACGATGCCCAAACAGCACATCTTCTCCTCTAAAACCCTCCCTCTGTCCGCCCCCATCTCCCCCACTCCCTCCCTGGCCAAACAGATAGTCAACCAGTTCCCAGGAGCCCCCCTGCCCCCACAGTCCCCCCCGGCGGTCAAGGCTAAACCAAGATGGCAGCCAGGGGGTCAGATCCCGCCTCAGTCCCCTGAATTCCCCCTTCCTCCTCCTCTCCCTCCTTCTGAGATGTGCTCCCCCATTAAGAAGTCTCCCTCCACCTCATCAACCGGCTCCTTCGGGAAGAGGGGGCCTCCTCCCACTCCCCAGCGTGCCTCCTCCATCAAGTCTAACTCCTCAGGGGAGTACCAGGAAGAGGCCCAGGTCCAGAGGCAGCCTAAGAAAGTGGAGTCTCTGGTCAGTAAGTTTGCCCAGCCTGGCCTCGGCTCCTGCAACTCCTCCACCGCCACCTTCTCTGGATCTCCTGCTAAAGATTTGGGGTCTCCTGCTCTTCCTGCTCCTCCTAAACCAGGCAAGCTGAACCTGTCAGCTCTCCCTCTAGTCCTCCAGGGTCTACAGACAGGGCAGCACCGCCAGCCCAGTGAAGAGTTCCCCTCTCTTCCTCAGTACCGCCAGCCTAGTGAAGACTTCCCCTCTCTTCCTCAGTACCGCCAGCCTAGTGAAGACTTCCCCTCTCTTCCTCAGTACCGCCAGCCTAGTGAAGACTTCCCCTCTCCTCCTCAATACCGCCAGCCCAGTGAAGACTTCCCCTCTCCTCCTCAGTACCGCCAGCCCAGTGAAGAGTTCCCCCCTCCTCCTCAGTACCGCCAGCCTAGTGAAGACTTCCCCCCTCCTCCTCCCGACTCTGAGCTGCTCCCCCCGCCCCCCCTCCTCTCTGAGCTCCACCCGGGGGCCCCCAGGGTCGCAGTCGTCAACCCCCAGCCGCAGGCCACGCCCATCTCCCACCCCGTCAGCCAATCATCATGGAAGACCCAGTCACTCAAGAAGACTCCGCCTCTGACACTGCACAGGCTGTCCCGGAGTCACACGGTCCAGGAGCCCTTACCTCTGTCCCCCCCATACCAGCACCAGCATACCGCCCCAGCCTCCTTTGCCTGTCCCCTGCCCCCCACCTCCCCCGGGGTACCTAAGGGGGGCGGTACCCTCTCCTCGGTCCAACCAAACTTCCTGGAGGACCTGAACCGGACCTTGAAGAGGAAGTCCATCTCACGTCACGGCTCCCTCACGCGGCACGGTTCCTCCCGGCTGGAACCGGTCTCCATGGACGACATGGCCCTGCCTCCTCCACCCCCTCCGGACCAACATAGGGGGGGGCAGGGCGGGGGCCACGGGTACATGTCCTCAGGCTATGCAACGTTACGGCGGGGGCCGCGCCCTGCCCCGCCCAAACGGGATGAAAGCACCAAACTGACGGGTGAGTGGTAGCTAGGGGGAAGAGGAGGACTTGGGCCGAGCTGCCCAGGCTATGGGACCCATCAAGGTCCCAGTCTACAGACTATGGGACCCATCAAGGCTACAGGCTACAGGCTATGGGACCCATCAAGGTCCCAGTCTACAGACTATGGACCCATCAAGGTCCCAGTCTACAGACTGACTAAAGACTATGGACCCATCAAGGCTACAGGCTACAGGCTATGGGACCCATCAAGGTCCCAGTCTACAGACTATGGACCCATCAAGGTCCCAGTCTACAGACTGACTATAAGCTATGGACCCATCAAGGTCCCAGTCTACAGACTGACTACAGCCTATGGACCCATCAAGGTCCCAGTCTACAGACTGACTAAAGACTATGGACCCATCAAGGCTACAGTCTACAGGCTATGGGACCCATCAACGTCCCAGTCTACAGACTGACTACAGCCTATGGACCCATCAAGGTCCCAGTTTACAGACTATATGGACCCATCAAGACTACAGCCTATGGACCTATCAAGGTCCCAGTCTACAGACTATATGAACCCATCAAGGCTACAGTCTACAGGCTATATGGACCCATCAAGGCTACAGTCTACAGGCTATATGGACCCATCAAGGCTACAGTCTACAGACTGACTACAGACTATGGACCCATCAAGGTCCCAGTCTACAGACTGACTACAGCCTATGGACCCATCTAGAGCACAGTCTACAGCCAATGGACCCATCTAGAGCACTGTCTACAGACTATGGACCCATCAAGGTCCCAGTCTACAGACTGACTACAGCCTATGGACCCATCAAGGTCCCAGTCTACAGACTGACTACAGCCTATGGACCCATCAAGGTCCCAGTCTACAGACTGACTAAAGACTATGGACCCATCAAGGTCCCAGTCTACAGACTGACTACAGCCTATGGACCCATCAAGGTCCCAGTCTACAGACTGACTACAGCCTATGGACCCATCAAGGTCCCAGTCTACAGACTGACTACAGCCTATGGACCCATCAAGGTCCCAGTCTACAGACTGACTACAGCCTATGGACATATCTAGAGCACAGTCTACAGACTATATGGACCCTACAGGCTGCTCTCCCTACAAACCAAACGGACCCGAAACGTTCTTATTATACAATAAGAAACGTTCATTATGGCGTGCACTAATGAATACGACCCAGAACTCGGCCTGTCTCCCCTCCTCTCCTCTCCCCTCCTCTCCTCTCCCCTCCTTTCCTCTCCCCTCCTTTCCTCTCCCCTCCTCTCGTCTCGTCTCCCCTCCTCTCGTCTCCCCTCCTCTCGTCTCCTCTCCCCTCCTCTCGTCTCCTCTCCCCTCCTCTCGTCTCCTCTCCTCTCCTCTCGTCTCGTCTCGTCTCCTCTCGTCTCCTCTCGTCTCCCCTCCTCTCGTCTCCCCTCCTCTCGTCTCCCCTCCTCTCGTCTCCTCTCGTCTCGTCTCCTCTCCTCTCGTCTCCCCTCCTCTCCTCTCGTCTCCTCTCCCCTCCTCTCGTCTCCCCTCCTCTCGTCTCCTCTCGTCTCCTCTCGTCTCCCCTCGTCTTGTCTCGTCTCCTCTCCTCTCGTCTCCTCTCCTCTCGTCTCGTCTCCTCTCGTCTCGTCTCCTCTCCTCTCGTCTCCCCTCCTCTCGTCTCCCCTCCTCTCCCCTCCTCTCGTCTCCTCTCTTCTCGTCTCCTCTCGTGCCACACAGACAGGACTGAGCTGGATGAAGAACCTGTTCCTTGTAAATCCCAGATTGTTATTCCATCCTTTTGCCTACATTATAATAACTCTGTGAAAAGAGAAAGCAAGTTAAACCACCTATCAAGCTTTTCCACATGTTTGTGCCGCTTTGCATTGAAATATAACAAAAAAATAAACAAGAATTCAGCTGCAATATAAACAGGTACTGCATGGACATGTTGTTACCTTAGCAACTGTTTGGGGTTTGGGAGGGATGTATAGACGTGTCATACAGTCAGTAGTATTCACCGCCTTGGATTTATGCATGTTGTTTTTGCGTTACAGACTGGGATTGAAATTTAATTCATTGTGATTTTTTTTGTGTTTTTTTGTAATTGATTTACACAATACTCTGTCAAACGGGAAAAATTATAATCTTTAATTTTTTATTTTTTGTTGTTAATTCAAAATAAAACACTGTTCTTTAGATAAGTATTCACCCACCTGAGTCAATACACGTTAGAAAAACATGTCAGCGATTACTGCTGGGTGTCTTCATGGGTGAGTCTCTAAGAGTCATTACAGCTGTGAGTCTTCATGGGTGAGTCTCTAAGAGTCATTACAGCTGTGAGTCTTCATGGGTGAGTCTCTAAGAGTCATTACAGCTGTGAGTCTTCATGGGTGAGTCTCTAAGAGTCATTATAGCTGTGAGTCTTCATGGGTGAGTCTCTAAGAGTCATTACAGCTGTGAGTCTTCATGGGTGAGTCTCTAAGAGTCATTACAGCTGGGTGTCTTCATGGGTGAGTCTCTAAGAGTCATTACAGCTGTGAGTCTTCATGGGTGAGTCTCTAAGAGTCATTACAGCTGTGAGTCTTCATGGGTGAGTCTCTAAGAGTCATTATAGCTGTGAGTCTTCATGGGTGAGTCTCTAAGAGTCATTACAGCTGTGAGTCTTCATGGGTGAGTCTCTAAGAGTCATTACAGCTGTGAGTCTTCATGGGTGAGTCTCTAAGAGTCATTACAGATGTGAGTCTTCATGGGTGAGTCTCTAAGAGTCATTATAGCTGTGAGTCTTCATGGGTGAGTCTCTAAGAGTCATTACAGCTGTGAGTCTTCATGGGTGAGTCTCTAAGAGTCATTACAGCTGGGTGTCTTCATGGGTGAGTCTCTAAGAGTCATTACAGCTGTGAGTCTTCATGGGTAAGTCTCTAAGAGTCATTACAGCTGTGAGTCTTCATGGGTGAGTCTCTAAGAGTCATTATAGCTGTGAGTCTTCATGGGTGAGTCTCTAAGAGTCATTACAGCTGTGAGTCTTCATGGGTGAGTCTCTAAGAGTCATTACAGCTGTGAGTCTTCATGGGTGAGTCTCTAAGAGTCATTACAGCTGGGTGTCTTCATGGGTGAGTCTCTAAGAGTCATTACAGCTGTGAGTCTTCATGGGTGAGTCTCTAAGAGTCATTACAGCTGTGAGTCTTCATGGGTGAGTCTCTAAGAGTCATTATAGCTGTGAGTCTTCATGGGTGAGTCTCTAAGAGTCATTACAGCTGGGTGTCTTCATGGGTGAGTCTCTAAGAGTCATTACAGCTGTGAGTCTTCATGGGTGGGTCTCTAAGAGTCATTACAGCTGTGAGTCTTCATGGGTGGGTCTCTAAGAGTCATTACAGCTGTGAGTCTTCATGGGTGAGTCTCTAAGAGTCATTACAGCTGTGAGTCTTCATGGGTGAGTCTCTAAGAGTCATTACAGCTGTGAGTCTTCATGGGTGAGTCTCTAAGAGTCATTATAGCTGTGAGTCTTCATGGGTGAGTCTCTAAGAGTCATTACAGCTGTGAGTCTTCATGGGTGAGTCTCTAAGAGTCATTACAGCTGTGAGTCTTCATGGGTGAGTCTCTAAGAGTCATTACAGATGTGAGTCTTCATGGGTGAGTCTCTAAGAGTCATTATAGCTGTGAGTCTTCATGGGTGAGTCTCTAAGAGTCATTACAGCTGTGAGTCTTCATGGGTGAGTCTCTAAGAGTCATTACAGCTGGGTGTCTTCATGGGTGAGTCTCTAAGAGTCATTACAGCTGTGAGTCTTCATGGGTGAGTCTCTAAGAGTCATTACAGCTGTGAGTCTTCATGGGTGAGTCTCTAAGAGTCATTATAGCTGTGAGTCTTCATGGGTGAGTCTCTAAGAGTCATTACAGCTGTGAGTCTTCATGGGTGAGTCTCTAAGAGTCATTACAGCTGTGAGTCTTCATGGGTGAGTCTCTAAGAGTCATTACAGCTGGGTGTCTTCATGGGTGAGTCTCTAAGAGTCATTACAGCTGTGAGTCTTCATGGGTGAGTCTCTAAGAGTCATTACAGCTGTGAGTCTTCATGGGTGAGTCTCTAAGAGTCATTATAGCTGTGAGTCTTCATGGGTGAGTCTCTAAGAGTCATTACAGCTGGGTGTCTTCATGGGTGAGTCTCTAAGAGTCATTACAGCTGTGAGTCTTCATGGGTGAGTCTCTAAGAGTCATTACAGCTGGGTGTCTTCATGGGTGAGTCTCTAAGAGTCATTACAGCTGTGAGTCTTCATGGGTGAGTCTCTAAGAGTCATTACAGCTGTGAGTCTTCATGGGTGAGTCTCTAAGAGTCATTATAGCTGTGAGTCTTCATGGGTGAGTCTCTAAGAGTCATTACAGCTGTGAGTCTTCATGGGTGAGTCTCTAAGAGTCATTACAGCTGTGAGTCTTCATGGGTGAGTCTCTAAGAGTCATTACAGATGTGAGTCTTCATGGGTGAGTCTCTAAGAGTCATTATAGCTGTGAGTCTTCATGGGTGAGTCTCTAAGAGTCATTACAGCTGGGTGTCTTCATGGGTGAGTCTCTAAGAGTCATTACAGCTGTGAGTCTTCATGGGTGAGTCTCTAAGAGTCATTACAGCTGGGTGTCTTCATGGGTGAGTCTCTAAGAGTCATTACAGCTGTGAGTCTTCATGGGTGAGTCTCTAAGAGTCATTACAGCTGTGAGTCTTCATGGGTGAGTCTCTAAGAGTCATTATAGCTGTGAGTCTTCATGGGTGAGTCTCTAAGAGTCATTACAGCTGTGAGTCTTCATGGGTGAGTCTCTAAGAGTCATTACAGCTGTGAGTCTTCATGGGTGAGTCTCTAAGAGTCATTACAGATGTGAGTCTTCATGGGTGAGTCTCTAAGAGTCATTATAGCTGTGAGTCTTCATGGGTGAGTCTCTAAGAGTCATTACAGCTGTGAGTCTTCATGGGTGAGTCTCTAAGAGTCATTACAGCTGGGTGTCTTCATGGGTGAGTCTCTAAGAGTCATTACAGCTGTGAGTCTTCATGGGTAAGTCTCTAAGAGTCATTACAGCTGTGAGTCTTCATGGGTGAGTCTCTAAGAGTCATTATAGCTGTGAGTCTTCATGGGTGAGTCTCTAAGAGTCATTACAGCTGTGAGTCTTCATGGGTGAGTCTCTAAGAGTCATTACAGCTGTGAGTCTTCATGGGTGAGTCTCTAAGAGTCATTACAGCTGGGTGTCTTCATGGGTGAGTCTCTAAGAGTCATTACAGCTGTGAGTCTTCATGGGTGAGTCTCTAAGAGTCATTACAGCTGTGAGTCTTCATGGGTGAGTCTCTAAGAGTCATTATAGCTGTGAGTCTTCATGGGTGAGTCTCTAAGAGTCATTACAGCTGGGTGTCTTCATGGGTGAGTCTCTAAGAGTCATTACAGCTGTGAGTCTTCATGGGTGGGTCTCTAAGAGTCATTACAGCTGTGAGTCTTCATGGGTGGGTCTCTAAGAGTCATTACAGCTGTGAGTCTTCATGGGTGAGTCTCTAAGAGTCATTACAGCTGTGAGTCTTCATGGGTGAGTCTCTAAGAGTCATTACAGCTGTGAGTCTTCATGGGTGAGTCTCTAAGAGTCATTATAGCTGTGAGTCTTCATGGGTGAGTCTCTAAGAGTCATTACAGCTGTGAGTCTTCATGGGTGAGTCTCTAAGAGTCATTACAGCTGTGAGTCTTCATGGGTGAGTCTCTAAGAGTCATTACAGATGTGAGTCTTCATGGGTGAGTCTCTAAGAGTCATTATAGCTGTGAGTCTTCATGGGTGAGTCTCTAAGAGTCATTACAGCTGTGAGTCTTCATGGGTGAGTCTCTAAGAGTCATTACAGCTGGGTGTCTTCATGGGTGAGTCTCTAAGAGTCATTACAGCTGTGAGTCTTCATGGGTAAGTCTCTAAGAGTCATTACAGCTGTGAGTCTTCATGGGTGAGTCTCTAAGAGTCATTATAGCTGTGAGTCTTCATGGGTGAGTCTCTAAGAGTCATTACAGCTGTGAGTCTTCATGGGTGAGTCTCTAAGAGTCATTACAGCTGTGAGTCTTCATGGGTGAGTCTCTAAGAGTCATTACAGCTGGGTGTCTTCATGGGTGAGTCTCTAAGAGTCATTACAGCTGTGAGTCTTCATGGGTGAGTCTCTAAGAGTCATTACAGCTGTGAGTCTTCATGGGTGAGTCTCTAAGAGTCATTATAGCTGTGAGTCTTCATGGGTGAGTCTCTAAGAGTCATTACAGCTGGGTGTCTTCATGGGTGAGTCTCTAAGAGTCATTACAGCTGTGAGTCTTCATGGGTGGGTCTCTAAGAGTCATTACAGCTGTGAGTCTTCATGGGTGGGTCTCTAAGAGTCATTACAGCTGTGAGTCTTCATGGGTGAGTCTCTAAGAGTCATTACAGCTGTGAGTCTTCATGGGTGAGTCTCTAAGAGTCATTACAGCTGTGAGTCTTCATGGGTGAGTCTCTAAGAGTCATTATAGCTGTGAGTCTTCATGGGTGAGTCTCTAAGAGTCATTACAGCTGTGAGTCTTCATTGGTAAGTATGTAAAGCCATTATCACACTGCAGACCTTTAAATGCTCAAATCGGTTTTGAAATACTGCCTGTCCAAACAATTACAAACATCAGATTTGTATGTGTTCAGACAGCAGTCATTAGCTAACATGGCACTGATGGATGTGTGTGCAGTGGTGTAGGATCTTAATTTGAGCCAGTTTCCTAAAGCAGAAAAATAATCCTGCAGCAACAGCAAATGTGAATTATAATGGGGATTATAATTAATGGCATTTTTTTATTTATTTATTTTATTTTGTTTTCATGAATTTTTTACGATATATAGCCAATGCCCTGACTTTGTGGCAGTGATACAGACAGGAAGTACACTAAACTACAGGAAGTGCCAGGTCACATGACAGAACAATTATAGAATGAAGTGCAGGTTCTAGAACCATCTCTGGACCAGTTGGCCATGTAGCTCCTGATTTGAGGGTGGGGACGGACACTTGTTTCACACCAATGCATTCTATTTTACCGTCATTACGTCCCTAATGGCACCGATATGCCCTCTGTAGTGCACTACTTTTGGCCAGACCACTTTCCATAGGACCTTGAGGTAGACTAGCATCCTGTTTAGGGTGTGTACTTGTACATCAAGCTGCCTTACACTACATAAACAGAAACAGGAGATAGACTAGCGTCCTGCCTCACACTACACTACAGAAACAGGAGATAGACTAGTGTCCTGCCTCACTACAGAAACAGGAGATAGACTAGCATCCTGCCTCACTACAGAAACAGGAGATAGACTAGCGTCCTGCCTCACACTACACTACAGAAACAGGAGATTGACTAGCATCCTGCCTCACACTACAGAAACAGGAGATAGACTAGCGTCCTGCCTCACACTACACTACAGAAACAGGAGATAGACTAGTGTCCTGCCTCACACTACATAAACAGGAGATTGACTAGTGTCCTGCCTCACTACAGAAACAGGAGAAACAGAGCCAACCTTTCTGACTCTGACGAGGCTGACTTACCACACAGGTAATATTGGGTCATTTGAGTCTCATACTGTGTGTTAGCGGATGGGGACGGTCTACTGTGTGTTAGAGTCATTACAGCTGTGAGTCTTCATGGGTGAGTCTCTAAGAGTCATTACAGCTGTGAGTCTTCATGGGTGAGTCTCTAAGAGTCATTACAGCTGTGAGTCTTCATGGGTGAGTCTCTAAGAGTCATTACAGCTGTGAGTCTTCATGGGTGAGTCTCTAAGAGTCATTACAGCTGTGAGTCTTCATGGGTGAGTCTCTAAGAGTCATTATAGCTGTGAGTCTTCATGGGTGAGTCTCTAAGAGTCATTACAGCTGTGAGTCTTCATTGGTAAGTATGTAAAGCCATTATCACACTGCAGACCTTTAAATGCTCAAATCGGTTTTGAAATACTGCCTGTCCAAACAATTACAAACATCAGATTTGTATGTGTTCAGACAGCAGTCATTAGCTAACATGGCACTGATGGATGTGTGTGCAGTGGTGTAGGATCTTAATTTGAGCCAGTTTCCTAAAGCAGAAAAATAATCCTGCAGCAACAGCAAATGTGAATTATAATGGGGATTATAATTAATGGCATTTTTTTATAGGTCTTGATACATTTTTTCTTTAGGGTGAATCATCATTTTAAAGGGGAAATTACAAACTTTAGAAGCCTTTTCAAACCTTGAGTACACTACAAATGTGCACAGGCAGGACATTTCTCAGCAACAAAAGATTGATCAAATTAAGATCCTACATCTGTTTTCTAGCACATTCACGAATTCATTTGTAAATTAACACTCTAGTTAACTACCACATGTTCTTGTCAACCTGTCAACAGAGTAGCTAGCAAGCAACAAGATATGGCAAAGAACAGTCTAAATACCATGTGATTACAAATAAATCTGATTTGACCGTTCAGACACAAGTTGCTTGGCCAGAAATCATATCTGTATGTGGATTGAAGTATCCGATTCCATGTGCTTTTTGGGCTGTTCAGACTTCAGGAAAAAGCACCAAAAAAATGCAACAAAATAGGATTTGAGTCACTTCAAACTGCCAATGTGAACCAGGCTTAAGAGCTTTGCACACCTGGATTGTGTACATTATTCATTTAAAAGTTGTTCAAGCTCTGTCAATGTGTTGGCGATCATGGCTAGACAGTAATTTTCAAGTCTTGCCATAGATCTTCAAGCAGATGTAAGTCAAAACTTTAACTAGGCTACTCAGGAACATTCAATATCTTCTTGGTAAGTGACTCCAGTGTAGATTTGGCCTTGTGTTTTAGGTTCTTGTCCTGCCGGCAAGGGGAATCATGTGTCTGCTGGAATGCAGAGGGGAAGCATGTTTTCCTCTAGGATTTTGCATTCTGTTTTATCCTGAAAAACTCCCCAGTATTTGCCGATGTCAAGCATACCCATAACATGATGCAGCCACCACCATGCTGGAAAAAAAGGAGGCAGTTAGTGATGTGTTGAATTTGCACCAGACAGAAGGCTTTGTATTTAGGCCCAAAAGTTCCATTGAATTCCACTTTGTGACACAAAACAAAATGTTCGAATCCAAGGGTGGGTGAATACTTCCGATACCCACCGGACGGGGAGAAGGGTAACTTTTACTTTTGTGTTTTTATATAAGATGATTTAATATACCTGAAAAAAATTATTATTTTTAACGGTGTGTTTTTAAAGCATAGTGAGTGAATTTGAACCGTGAGTAGTAGACCAGGATTGATGTGGAGATGGCTCTGGTCCAGGGTGTTACGTGTGGCAGGTTCAGCTTCAGCAAGCCACACGTAACAGCCTGGACCAGAGCTGGTGTAGAGACTGACAGGTGTGTATAGGAGCAGTATATAGGGAGGATCCCTGGTGTAGTTGGATATGAGACAGACAGACACTGGTGTAGTTGGATATGAGACAGACAGACAGAGAGAGAGACACAGACACTGGTGTAGTTGGATATGGGACAGACAGACACTGGTGTAGTTGGATATGAGACAGACAGACAGACAGAGAGACACAGACACTGGTGTAGTTGGATATAAGACAGACAGACAGACAGAGACACAGACACTGGTGTAGTTGGATATGGGATAGACAGACAGACACTGGTGTAGTTGGATATGAGACAGACAGAGAGACACAGACACTGGTGTAGTTGCCTATGGGACACTAGACTAACACCCTCCATGTGATTGTCTGAAATGACACCCTATTCCCTACATAGTGCATAGGGCCCATAGGGCTCTGGTCAAAAGTAGTGCACTATGCAGGGAATAAGGTGCTACGGCCCATAGGGCACTGGTCTAAAGTAGTGCACTATGCAGGGAACAGGGTGCTGTTTCGGACACCGCCTGTCTGTCTGTGGAGTGTAAAGATGTGTTGATTCTAATCACAATCTTTTTGTAAATTACATCAAAATGTTTAAATGTCTCCATCGGATTTAAATTACTGTACAACTGGAAGATGATTGGCTGATGTCTTAATGATCCTCTCAGGTGGTCACTGCTTTGATTGGACGGGATGAAATGGTGCACAATGAAGGTCCACCTCTGTGAATGGCTGTTATGTTGATGGGGGTGGGTCTGACCTGCTCTCTCTCTGTTTCTATTAGTCACATTAGTGATCCGTCTGTCTGTAACTGCAGCTACTGTCTCAAAAGGCCTCCTTTTGGTCGTTACTAGTTAATACAGCCACAAAGTCATAATTATGGCCAAACCCCGTCTATTTCTAAATTGTTTATTCTTAAAATCTGATTTTAAACCTAACCACAATGATAACCTAATACCTAACCTTAAATGAAGACCAAAAAGCACATTTTGTTTTCATGAATTTTTTACGATATATAG
Organism: Oncorhynchus kisutch; assembly: GCF_002021735.2. NCBI lineage: Eukaryota > Metazoa > Chordata > Actinopteri > Salmoniformes > Salmonidae > Oncorhynchus > Oncorhynchus kisutch. Next base: position 50,045,529 of record NC_034199.2, read on the forward strand.
CCAATGCCCTGACTTTGTGGCAGTGATACAGACAGGAAGTACACTAAACTACAGGAAGTGCCAGGTCACATGACAGAACAATTATAGAATGAAGTGCAGGTTCTAGAACCATCTCTGGACCAGTTGGCCATGTAGCTCCTGATTTGAGGGTGGGGACGGACACTTGTTTCACACCAATGCATTCTATTTTACCGTCATTACGTCCCTAATGGCACCGATATGCCCTCTGTAGTGCACTACTTTTGGCCAGACCACTTTCCATAGGACCTTGAGGTAGACTAGCATCCTGTTTAGGGTGTGTACTTGTACATCAAGCTGCCTTACACTACATAAACAGAAACAGGAGATAGACTAGCGTCCTGCCTCACACTACACTACAGAAACAGGAGATAGACTAGTGTCCTGCCTCACTACAGAAACAGGAGATAGACTAGCATCCTGCCTCACTACAGAAACAGGAGATAGACTAGTGTCCTGCCTCACTACAGAAACAGGAGATAGACTAGTGTCCTGCCTCACTACAGAAACAGGAGATAGACTAGCGTCCTGCCTCACACTACACTACAGAAACAGGAGATTGACTAGCATCCTGCCTCACACTACAGAAACAGGAGATAGACTAGCGTCCTGCCTCACACTACACTACAGAAACAGGAGATAGACTAGTGTCCTGCCTCACACTACATAAACAGGAGATTGACTAGTGTCCTGCCTCACTACAGAAACAGGAGAAACAGAGCCAACCTTTCTGACTCTGACGAGGCTGACTTACCACACAGGTAATATTGGGTCATTTGAGTCTCATACTGTGTGTTAGCGGATGGGGACGGTCTACTGTGTGTTAGCGGATGGGGACGGTCTACTGTGTGTTAGCGGATGGGGACGGTCTACTGTGTGTTAGCGGATGGGGACAGTCTACTGTGTGTTAGTGGATGGGGACAGTCTACTGTGTGTTAGTGGATGGGGACATGAACAAAGACCAAATCTGTCTGTGGTGATCTGATCCTCTGTCTGTCTGCATACCTTTCTGTCTCTGTGTTGTTTGGGTTAAACTAGTCAGTCAGTACCTACCAATTAGAATCACCAAGGTCATTAGAGATCAGTCAAACTGAAATGTTGTGTAGAGTGGAAGGTAGGCATGTGTACTACATCATACACAACATGTGTAGAGTTAACGTGTACTACATCATCATACCTCTGCCTTTTACATCTGTAAACAGGAAGTGATATCAGCAGCATTTAAAACAGTACTGTCCTTCATTTCAGGTCTTCAGTCATTTCAGAACAAGAACAACGAAGATAAACCGTGAAAAACAGCCTAAGCGTTATTATCTGTATCTGAAGGCCAAACTAGATGTTAAACGTCGGGAATATTCTTAGATACTTTGCCGTAACAGGGAAAATAAAAACCTAAAATGCATTTAAACTGAACAATAAACATGCGTAAATCATACCTCTGCATGTCTCGGTGCATTTTGACATCTGACCCTATGAAATCTCACAGTTTCAACTTGAATTGTAAGGGGATGTGTAGTGTGAAGTGTGTGTACACTGAGTGGGACAAACATTAAGAACACCTGCTCTTTTCATGACAGACTGCCCAGGTGAATCCAGGTGAAAACTATGGTCCCTTATTGATGTCACTTGTTAAATCCACTTCTATCAGTGTAAATGAAGGGGGAGGAGACAGGTTAGAGAAGGATGTTTAAGCCTTGAGACATGGATTGTGTATGTGTGACATTCAGAGAGGGAATTGGCAAGACAAAATATTGAGGTGCCAGAGGGTTTGTGTCAAAGAACTACAACGCTGCTGGGTTTTTAACGCTCAACAGTTTCCTTTGTGAACGGTCCACCACACAAAGGACATACAGCCAACTTGACACAACTGTGGGAAGCATTGGAGTCAAGATGGACCAGCATCCCTGTGGAACGCTTTCACCACCTTGTAGAGTCAACATGGACCAGCATCCCTGTGGAACGCTTTCGACACCTTGTAGAGTCCATACCCCGATGAATTGAGGCTGTTCTGAGGGGAAAAGGGGGGGGGGGTTCAACTCAATATCAGGAAGGTGTTCTTAATGTTTTCTACTCTCAGTGTAGGTTAATATTGAACCTACTGGTTATTTACCAGCAAATCACCAGGACCTGGAAAGACCGCTTCTCCCTCCTCCCTCTCAAGCTGTAGTGGTAGAGAACATCATTGGTAGCAATTTTGCAGAGGACCTTGGTGTTGAGGCCTTTATTTGACACGAATTCAGGTGATCAAAACTACCCGCCAGGTAGTCAACCTGTGTGAGCCGTTCCTCAGTGGCGGGTTTAGGTAGAGGCAGACGCCCAGGGCGGCACCTGCGCGAACCGTTCCTCAGTGGCGGGTTTAGGTAGAGGCAGACGCCCAGGGCGGCACCTGCGCGAGCCGTTCCTCAGTGGCGGGTTTAGGTAGAGGCAGACGCCCAGGGCGGCACCTGCGCGAGCCGTTCCTCAGTGGCGGGTTTAGGTAGAGGCAGACGCCCAGGGCGGCACCTGCGCGAGCCGTTCCTCAGTGGCGGGTTTAGGTAGAGGCAGTTCCTCAGTGGCGGGTTTAGGTAGAGGCAGACGCCCAGGGCGGCAACTGCGCGAGCCGTTCCTCAGTGGCGGGTTTAGGTAGAGGCAGACGCCCAGGGCGGCACCTGCGCGAGCCGTTCCTCAGTGGCGGGTTTAGGTAGAGGCAGTTCCTCAGTGGCGGGTTTAGGTAGAGGCAGACGCCCAGGGCGGCAACTGCGCGAGCCGTTCCTCAGTGGCGGGTTTAGGTAGAGGCAGACGCCTAGGGCGGCACAAAGGTGCCCGCACAAAAAAAATAATAATAATAACATTCCTAATGGTGACATTTGCGAGATCGGTTTTCTATCGCTCATTTTCACGTTACACCAATGATAGGATGTCACCGTGTGGGACAGTGGGTCAATAAACCTTGTCGGAGTGGGTAATATTCATATGTAAACATAGTGAATTGTAATTGGATGCATTTTACCGCCATATCATACTGTTCTATGATTGGTTAAGACCACCCAAACGGTTAGGTCATGGTCACTTTGATCCTGGTTGGCGATACGTGAACATCCTAGTTATAGCTAGCTAATAAAGAGCTACGTTAAGAAATATCCTGTAGTATATATATAATATCCTGCATTTGATTATTTTGTACAAAGTGTTCAAAACAAGACAGAGTCGGCGCCCTGATACTAGTTGAAGAGCTAGGCAGGTCACTGCCTGGGAAGGTCTCCCACTCAGGAGTACGACACCGGGACTGGAGCGGGGGAAGGTTGACCTCAGGTCTCTCAACTGGAAACCCGAGGTAGGGGGAGCGCACCTCTAACTTTTTACAGTAGGAATGGAATTTAGTTTGTGTGTTTCTTGTTTGAAGTGCAATAGTGAAATAATCATGTTCCCTTCTATAAGTGTGTTATTCTATTTGTGTATTTGTGTGTATGTTGGGTGGCAGGTAGCCTAGCGGTTAGAGCATTGGGCGGCAGGTAGCCTAGCGGTTAGAGCGTCGGGCGGCAGGTAGCCTAGCGGTTAGAGCGTCGGGCGGCAGGTAGCCTAGCGGTTAGAGCGTCGGGCGGCAGGTAGCCTAGCGGTTAGAGCGTCGGGCGGCAGGTAGCCTAGCGGTTAGAGCGTCGGGCGGCAGGTAGCCTAGCGGTTAGAGCGTCGGGCGGCAGGTAGCCTAGCGGTTAGAGCGTCGGGCGGCAGGTAGCCTAGCGGTTAGAGCGTCGGGCGGCAGGTAGCCTAGCGGTTAGAGCGTCGGGCGGCAGGTAGCCTAGCGGTTAGAGCGTCGGGCGGCAGGTAGCCTAGCGGTTAGAGCGTCGGGCGGCAGGTAGCCTAGCGGTTAGAGCGTCGGGTGGCAGGTAGCCTAGCGGTTAGAGCGTCGGGTGGCAGGTAGCCTAGCGGTTAGAGCGTCGGGCGGCAGTTAGCCTAGCGGTTAGAGCGTTGGGCGGCAGGTAGCCTAGCGGTTAGAGAGTCCCTTTAGAAGGCCTGGTTATACACCTGCTGGAGCTCGTTCCCCATTATCCCTTTAGAAGGCCTGGAAACACCTGCACACCCATCCCAGACCAGTCCCACAGAGCCCAGGTACAGATCCACTGTGTTAAAGACAGCCTCTGGCCAGTCCCACAGAGCCCAGGTACAGATCCACTGTGTTAAAGACAGCCTCTGGCCAGTCCCACAGAGCCCAGGTACAGATCCACTGTGTTAAAGACAGCCTCTGACCAGTCCCACGGAGCCCAGGTTCATATGCTCCTCGATGTTATTAATTATCCCAGACACTGGAAGGGAACTGCTCCTCGGTGTTATTAATTATCCCAGACACTGGAAGGGAACTACTCCTCGATGTTATTAATTATCCCAGACACTGGAAGGGAACTACTCCTCGATGTTATTAATTATCCCAGACACTGGAAGGGAACTACTCCTAGATGTTAATAATTATCCCAGACACTGGAAGGGAACTACTCCTAGATGTTAATAATTATCCCAGACACTGGAAGGGAACTACTCCTCTGTGTTATTAATTATCCCAGACGTGTCTGACAGACCCATTAGAAGGGCATGGTTAGCCACATCTGTTGATTCATCCAGCTGCAGTGTGTAATGGCCGTTTTCACTGATGCGCTCTGATGTCTGGCGTGTTATGACCTCAGACATGTCCTGGATTCTCCTCCTCATGGTGTTCTCAGACATGTCCTGGATTCTCCTCCGCATGGTGTCCCGAGACATGTCCTGGATTCTCCTCATGGTGTCCTCAGACATGTCCTGGATTCTCCTCATGGTGTCCTCAGACATGTCCTGGATTCTCCTCATGGTGTCCTCAGACATGTCCTGGATTCTGGATTCTCCTCATGGTGTCCTCAGACATGTCCTGGATTCTGGATTCTCCTCATGGTGTCCTCAGACATGTCCTGGATTCTGGATTCTCCTCATGGTGTCCTCAGACATGTTCTGGATTCTCCTCATGGTGTCCTCAGACATTCAGACATGTCCTGGATTCTCCTCCTCATGGTGTCCTCAGACATGTCCTGGATCCTCCTCATGGTGTCCTCAGACATGTCCTGGATTCTCCTCCTCATTGTGTCCCCAGACATGTCCTGGATTCTCCTCCTCATGGTGTCCTCATGGTGTCCTCAGACATGTCCTGGATTCTCCTCCTCGTGGTGTCCCCAGACATGTCCTGGATTCTCCTCCTCGTGGTGTCCTCAGACATGTCCTGGATTCTCCTCCTCGTGGTGTTCTCAGACATGTCCTGGATTCTCCTCATGGTGTTCTCAGACATGTCCTGGATTCTCCTCCTCATGGTGTTCCCAGACATGTCCTGGATTCTCCTCCTCATGGTGTCCTCAGACATGTCCTGGATTCTCCTCCTCATGGTGTCCTCAGACATGTCCTGGATTCTCCTCCTCATGGTGTCCCCAGACATGTCCTGGATTCTCCTCCTCATGGTGTCCTCAGACATGTCCTGGATTTTCCTCATGGTGTCCTCAGACATGTCCTGGATTCTCCTCCTCATGGTGTCCTCAGACATGTCCTGGATTCTCCTCATGGTGTGCTCAGACATATCCTGGATTCTCCTCCTCATGGTGTCCTCAGACATGTCCTGGATTCTCCTCCTCGTGGTGTCCCCAGACATGTGCTGGATTCTCCTCCTCGTGGTGTCCTCAGACATGTCCTGGATTCTCCTCCTCATGGAGGACCTCCACTACACTACTTTGATACTGAACATGGGATCATCATGTACTTCACTGCGGTATCAGACGATCCCACTAGAGGTCTGTTCCATCAACCTTATACAGCGTGAACCTCCACTACACTACTGTGATACTGAACATGGGATCATCATGTACTTCACTGCGGTATCAGACGATCCCACTAGAGGTCTGTTCCATCAACCTTATACAGCGTGAACCTCCACTACACTACTGTGATACTGAACATGGGATCATCAAGTATTTCACTGCAGTATCAGACGATGCCACTAGAGGTCTGTTCCATCAACCTTATACAGCGTGAACCTCCACTACACTACTGTGATACTGAACATGGGATCATCATGTACTTCACTGCGGTATCAGACGATCCCACTAGAGGTCTGTTCCATCAACCTTATACAGCGTGATTCTCCACTACACTACTGTGATACTGAACATGGGATCATCATGTACTTCACTGCGGTATCAGACGATCCCACTAGAGGTCTGTTCCATCAACCTTATACAGCGTGAACCTCCACTACACTACTGTGATACTGAACATGGGATATTCAAGTATTTCACTGCGGTTTCAGACGATCCCACTAGAGGTCTGTTCCATCAACCTTATACAGCGTGAACCTCCACTACACTACTGTGATACTGAACATGGGATCATCATGTACTTCACTGCGGTATCAGACGATCCCACTAGAGGTCTGCTCCATCAACCTTATACAGCGTGAACCTCCACTACACTACTGTGATACTGAACATGGGATCATCAAGTATTTCACTGCGCTATCAGACGATGCCACTAGAGGTCTGTTCCATCAACCTTATACAGCGTGAACCTCCACTACACTACTGTGATACTGAACAAGGGATCATCATGTACTTCACTGCGGTATCAGACGATGCCACTAGAGGTCTGTTCCATCAACCTTATACAGCGTGAACCTCCACTACACTACTTTGATACTGAACATGAGATCATCATGTACTTCACTGCAGTATCAGACGATCCCACTAGAGGTCTGCTCCATCAACCTTATACAGCGTGAACCTCCACTACACTACTGTGATACTGAACATGGGATCATCATGTACTTCACTGCGGTATCAGACGATCCCACTAGAGGTCTGCTCCATCAACCTTATACAGCGTGAACCTCCACTACACTACTTTGATACTGAACATGGGATCATCATGTACTTCACTGCAGTATCAGACGATGCCACTAGAGGTCTGTTCCATCAACCTTATACAGCGTGAACCTCCACTACACTACTGTGATACTGAACATGGGATCATCAAGTATTTCACTGCAGTATCAGACGATGCCACTAGAGGTCTGTTCCATCAACCTTATACAGCGTGATTCTCCACTACACTACTGTGATACTGAACATGGGATCATCATGTACTTCACTGCGGTATCAGACGATCCCACTAGAGGTCTGTTCCATCAACCTTATACAGCGTGAACCTCCACTACACTACTGTGATACTGAACATGGGATATTCAAGTATTTCACTGCGGTTTCAGACGATCCCACTAGAGGTCTGTTCCATCAACCTTATACAGCGTGAACCTCCACTACACTACTGTGATACTGAACATGGGATCATCATGTACTTCACTGCGGTATCAGACGATCCCACTAGAGGTCTGCTCCATCAACCTTATACAGCGTGAACCTCCACTACACTACTGTGATACTGAACATGGGATCATCATGTACTTCACTGCGGTATCAGACGATCCCACTAGAGGTCTGCTCCATCAACCTTATACAGCGTGAACCTCCACTACACTACTTTGATACTGAACATGGGATCATCATGTACTTCACTGCAGTATCAGACGATGCCACTAGAGGTCTGCTCCATCAACCTTATACAGCGTGAACCTCCACTACACTACTGTGATACTGAACATGGGATCATCATGTACTTCACTGCGGTATCAGACGATCCCACTAGAGGTCTGCTCCATCAACCTTATACAGCGTGAACCTCCACTACACTACTGTGATACTGAACATGGGATCATCATGTACTTCACTGCGGTATCAGACGATCCCACTAGAGGTCTGCTCCATCAACCTTATACAGCGTGAACCTCCACTACACTACTTTGATACTGAACATGGGATCATCATGTACTTCACTGCAGTATCAGACGATGCCACTAGAGGTCTGCTCCATCAACCTTATACAGCGTGAACCTCCACTACACTACTGTGATACTGAACATGGGATCATCATGTACTTCACTGCGGTATCAGACGATCCCACTAGAGGTCTGTTCCATCAACCTTATACAGCGTGAACCTCCACTACACTACTGTGATACTGAACATGGGATCATCATGTACTTCACTGCGGTATCAGACGATCCCACTAGAGGTCTGCTCCATCAACCTTATACAGCGTGAACCTCCACTACACTACTGTGATACTGAACATGGGATCATCATGTACTTCACTGCGGTATCAGACGATCCCACTAGAGGTCTGTTCCATCAACCTTATACAGCGTGAATCTCCACTACACTACTTTGATACTGAACATGAGATCATCATGTACTTCACTGCGGTATCAGACGATCCCACTAGAGGTCTGCTCCATCAACCTTATACAGCGTGAACCTCCACTACACTACTGTGATACTGAACATGGGATCATCAAGTATTTCACTGCGGTATCAGACGATGCCACTAGAGGTCTGTTCCATCAACCTTATACAGCGTGAACCTCCACTACACTACTGTGATACTGAACAAGGGATCATCATGTACTTCACTGCGGTATCAGACGATGCCACTAGAGGTCTGTTCCATCAACCTTATACAGCGTGAACCTCCACTACACTACTGTGATACTGAACATGGGATCATCATGTACTTTACTGCGGTATCAGACGATGCCACTAGAGGTCTGCTCCATCAACCTTATACAGCGTGAACCTCCACTACACTACTGTGATACTGAACATGGGATCATCATGTACTTCACTGCGGTATCAGACGATCCCACTAGAGGTCTGTTCCATCAACCTTATACAGCGTGAACCTCCACTACACTACTGTGATACTGAACATGGGATCATCATGTACTTCACTGCAGTATCAGACGATGCCACTAGAGGGCAGCAGTAAACAGAAAGTTATTTTGATCCCCTTTTTATTTCATGTTTAAATGACATTGTGGAATGAATCTCTATCATGTATCACACATAATACAAAACAAAAAGAACACACTTTTTTAAAAATTATTTTTTCCCAACTGCTTTGGAACCAAATAGAACGTAACGGACTGAGTTTCAGGCTGAAAGATCTGGGTTATCGTCATGTCTTGGGTAGAGGTCTTCAACTGCCATCGCCATTAAAAACTCTGTCGACACAAGACACGGGAATAATTGTCACTCGGGAATAGTTGATAGTTATGAACCAGACCGTTAGACATTTGTAATTAGTGCTAGTTATTATGATAATTAACTAGTTATTGTGGTTAATGATAATTCACATGACAACTTGAGTTGAGTATAAAGCTCTCACCTTCGGTGTAGTCCATGTCTGGTCGCGTTGAGACGAAGGCCCAGGCCAGACCCACTAACAGGGCTATCACCAGGTTGACCACAATCCAGGGCTGGAGGATTTGGTGCTCTGAACCAGGGGGCCTGGAGGGAGGGAGAGAGACCGGAGGGGGTTAGAGAGAAGAGGAGAGAGAGAGACAGAAGTAATATCTACCTCACTTGCTTTGACAATATTAACATATGTTTCCCATGCCAATAAAGCCTCTTGAAATGAATTGAATTGAGAGAGAAGGAGGGGCGCTGGGGGACAGAGACAACACAAAGCTCAGACTCAAGACAGTTTCCTGCAGGTAATTAAGATTGTCCTAGCTACAGATGGAAGATGACGTAACAGGTGACCCATGATGAGTGCTTGTGTCCACACGTCCTGTTGTATGTCTCCAATCTCCTGTACTCAGCTGTTCTGCTTTAAATAATGTCTCTGTTGTACCTTGTGCTCTTTGTTATGTATATATATATATATATACACAGTGTTGATTACGCTTGTTGTTGCTGTTTTCTTTTTATTTCCAAAGGGAAGGGAAGTCTGAAGCTCCAGTATTAGTAACCCAATAGCAGACTACAGCCATGTGTCTGGGGTAACAGTCTCCAGTATTAGTAACCCAATAGCAGACTACAGCCATGTGTCTGGGGTAACAGTCTCCAGTATTAGTAACCCAATAGCAGACTACAGCCATGTGTCTGGGGTAACAGTCTTCAGTATTAGTAACCCAATAGCAGACTACAGCCATGTGTCTGGGGTAACAGTCTTCAGTATTAGTAACCCAATAGCAGACTACAGCCATGTGTCTGGGGTAACAGTCTCCAGTATTAGTAACCCAATAGCAGACTACAGCCATGTGTCTGGGGTAACAGTCTCCAGTATTAGTAACCCAATAGCAGACTACAGCCATGTGTCTGGGGTAACAGTCTTCAGTATTAGTAACCCAATAGCAGACTACAGCCATGTGTCTGGGGTAACAGTCTTCAGTATTAGTAACCCAATAGCAGACTACAGCCATGTGTCTGGGGTAACAGTCTTCAGTATTAGTAACCCAATAGCAGACTACAGCCATGTGTCTGGGGTAACAGTCTCCAGTATTAGTAACCCAATAGCAGACTACAGCCATGTGTCTGGGGTAACAGTCTTCAGTATTAGTAACCCAATAGCAGACTACAGCCATGTGTCTGGGGTAACAGTCTTCAGTATTAGTAACCCAATAGCAGACTACAGCCATGTGTCTGGGGTAACAGTCTCCAGTATTAGTAACCCAATAGCAGACTACAGCCATGTGTCTGGGGTAACAGTCTCCAGTATTAGTAACCCAATAGCAGACTACAGCCATGTGTCTGGGGTAACAGTCTTCAGTATTAGTAACCCAATAGCAGACTACAGCCATGTGTCTGGGGTAACAGTCTTCAGTATTAGTAACCCAATAGCAGACTACAGCCATGTGTCTGGGGTAACAGTCTTCAGTATTAGTAACCCAATAGCAGACTACAGCCATGTGTCTGGGGTAACAGTCTCCAGTATTAGTAACCCAATAGCAGACTACAGCCATGTGTCTGAGGTAACAGTCTTCAGTATTAGTAACCCAATAGCAGACTACAGCCATGTGTCTGGGGTAACAGTCTTCAGTATTAGTAACCCAATAGCAGACTACAGCCATGTGTCTGGGGTAACAGTCTCCAGTATTAGTAACCCAATAGCAGACTACAGCCATGTGTCTGGGGTAACAGTCTCCAGTATTAGTAACCCAATAGCAGACTACAGCCATGTGTCTGGGGTAACAGTCTCCAGTATTAGTAACCCAATAGCAGACTACAGCCATGTGTCTGGGGTAACAGTCTTCAGTATTAGTAACCCAATAGCAGACTACAGCCATGTGTCTGGGGTAACAGTCTTCGTAACCCAATAGCAGACTACAGCCATGTGTCTGGGGTAACAGTCTCCAGTATTAGTAACCCAATAGCAGACTACAGCCATGTGTCTGGGGTAACAGTCTTCAGTATTAGTAACCCAATAGCAGACTACAGCCATGTGTCTGGGGTAACAGTCTCCAGTATTAGTAACCCAATAGCAGACTACAGCCATGTGTCTGGGGTAACAGTCTTCAGTATTAGTAACCCAATAGCAGACTACAGCCATGTGTCTGGGGTAACAGTCTTCAGTATTAGTAACCATAAGATAGCAGACTACAGCCATGTGTCTGGGGTAACAGTCTTCAGTATTAGTAACCCAATAGCAGACTACAGCCATGTGTCTGGGGTAACAGTCTTCAGTATTAGTAACCCAATAGCAGACTACAGCCATGTGTCTGGGGTAACAGTCTTCAGTATTAGTAACCCAATAGCAGACTACAGCCATGTGTCTGGGGTAACAGTATTCAGTATTAGTAACCCAATAGCAGACTACAGCCATGTGTCTGGGGTAACAGTCTTCAGTATTAGTAACCCAATAGCAGACTACAGCCATGTGTCTGGGTTAACAGTCTCCAGTATTAGTAACCCAATAGCAGACTACAGCCATGTGTCTGGGGTAACAGTCTTCAGTATTAGTAACCCAATAGCAGACTACAGCCATGTGTCTGGGGTAACAGTCTTCAGTATTAGTAACCCAATAGCAGACTACAGCCATGTGTCTGGGGTAACAGTCTCCAGTATTAGTAACCCAATAGCAGACTACAGCCATGTGTCTGGGGTAACAGTCTCCAGTATTAGTAACCCAATAGCAGACTACAGCCATGTGTCTGGGGTAACAGTCTCCAGTATTAGTAACCCAATAGCAGACTACAGCCATGTGTCTGGGGTAACAGTCTTCAGTATTAGTAACCCAATAGCAGACTACAGCCATGTGTCTGGGGGTAACAGTCTTCAGTATTAGTAACCCAATAGCAGACTACAGCCATGTGTCTGGGGTAACAGTCTTCAGTATTAGTAACCCAATAGCAGACTACAGCCATGTGTCTGGGGTAACAGTCTTCAGTATTAGTAACCCAATAGCAGACTACAGCCATGTGTCAGGGGTAACAGTCTTCAGTATTAGTAACCCAATAGCAGACTACAGCCATGTGTCTGGGGTAACAGTCTTCGTAACCCAATAGCAGACTACAGCCATGTGTCTGGGGTAACAGTCTCCAGTATTAGTAACCCAATAGCAGACTACAGCCATGTGTCTGGGGTAACAGTCTTCAGTATTAGTAACCCAATAGCAGACTACAGCCATGTGTCTGGGGTAACAGTCTCCAGTATTAGTAACCCAATAGCAGACTACAGCCATGTGTCTGGGGTAACAGTCTTCAGTATTAGTAACCCAATAGCAGACTACAGCCATGTGTCTGGGGTAACAGTCTTCAGTATTAGTAACCCAATAGCAGACTACAGCCATGTGTCTGGGGTAACAGTATTCAGTATTAGTAACCCAATAGCAGACTACAGCCATGTGTCTGGGGTAACAGTCTTCAGTATTAGTAACCCAATAGCAGACTACAGCCATGTGTCTGGGTTAACAGTCTCCAGTATTAGTAACCCAATAGCAGACTACAGCCATGTGTCTGGGGTAACAGTCTTCAGTATTAGTAACCCAATAGCAGACTACAGCCATGTGTCTGGGGTAACAGTCTTCAGTATTAGTAACCCAATAGCAGACTACAGCCATGTGTCTGGGGTAACAGTCTCCAGTATTAGTAACCCAATAGCAGACTACAGCCATGTGTCTGGGGTAACAGTCTTCAGTATTAGTAACCCAATAGCAGACTACAGCCATGTGTCTGGGGTAACAGTCTTCAGTATTAGTAACCCAATAGCAGACTACAGCCATGTGTCTGGGGTAACAGTCTCCAGTATTAGTAACCCAATAGCAGACTACAGCCATGTGTCTGGGGTAACAGTCTTCAGTATTAGTAACCCAATAGCAGACTACAGCCATGTGTCTGGGGTAACAGTATTCAGTATTAGTAACCCAATAGCAGACTACAGCCATGTGTCTGGGGTAACAGTCTTCAGTATTAGTAACCCAATAGCAGACTACAGCCATGTGTCTGGGTTAACAGTCTCCAGTATTAGTAACCCAATAGCAGACTACAGCCATGTGTCTGGGGTAACAGTCTTCAGTATTAGTAACCCAATAGCAGACTACAGCCATGTGTCTGGGGTAACAGTCTTCAGTATTAGTAACCCAATAGCAGACTACAGCCATGTGTCTGGGGTAACAGTATTCAGTATTAGTAACCCAATAGCAGACTACAGCCATGTGTCTGGGGTAACAGTCTTCAGTATTAGTAACCCAATAGCAGACTACAGCCATGTGTCTGGGTTAACAGTCTCCAGTATTAGTAACCCAATAGCAGACTACAGCCATGTGTCTGGGGTAACAGTCTTCAGTATTAGTAACCCAATAGCAGACTACAGCCATGTGTCTGGGGTAACAGTCTTCAGTATTAGTAACCCAATAGCAGACTACAGCCATGTGTCTGGGGTAACAGTCTCCAGTATTAGTAACCCAATAGCAGACTACAGCCATGTGTCTGGGGTAACAGTCTTCAGTATTAGTAACCCAATAGCAGACTACAGCCATGTGTCTGGGGTAACAGTCTTCAGTATTAGTAACCCAATAGCAGACTACAGCCATGTGTCTGGGGTAACAGTCTCCAGTATTAGTAACCCAATAGCAGACTACAGCCATGTGTCTGGGGTAACAGTCTTCAGTATTAGTAACCCAATAGCAGACTACAGCCATGTGTCTGGGGTAACAGTATTCAGTATTAGTAACCCAATAGCAGACTACAGCCATGTGTCTGGGGTAACAGTCTTCAGTATTAGTAACCCAATAGCAGACTACAGCCATGTGTCTGGGTTAACAGTCTCCAGTATTAGTAACCCAATAGCAGACTACAGCCATGTGTCTGGGGTAACAGTCTTCAGTATTAGTAACCCAATAGCAGACTACAGCCATGTGTCTGGGGTAACAGTCTTCAGTATTAGTAACCCAATAGCAGACTACAGCCATGTGTCTGGGGTAACAGTCTCCAGTATTAGTAACCCAATAGCAGACTACAGCCATGTGTCTGGGGTAACAGTCTTCAGTATTAGTAACCCAATAGCAGACTACAGCCATGTGTCTGGGGTAACAGTCTTCAGTATTAGTAACCCAATAGCAGACTACAGCCATGTGTCTGGGTTAACAGTCTCCAGTATTAGTAACCCAATAGCAGACTACAGCCATGTGTCTGGGGTAACAGTCTTCAGTATTAGTAACCCAATAGCAGACTACAGCCATGTGTCTGGGGTAACAGTCTTCAGTATTAGTAACCCAATAGCAGACTACAGCCATGTGTCTGGGGTAACAGTCTCCAGTATTAGTAACCCAATAGCAGACTACAGCCATGTGTCTGGGGTAACAGTCTTCAGTATTAGTAACCCAATAGCAGACTACAGCCATGTGTCTGGGGTAACAGTCTTCAGTATTAGTAACCCGATAGCAGACTACAGCCATGTGTCTGGGGTAACAGTCTTCAGTATTAGTAACCCGATAGCAGACTACAGCCATGTGTCTGGGGTAACAGTCTCCAGTATTAGTAACCCAATAGCAGACTACAGCCATGTGTCTGGGGTAACAGTCTTCAGTATTAGTAACCCAATAGCAGACTACAGCCATGTGTCTGGGGTAACAGTCTTCGTAACCCAATAGCAGACTACAGCCATGTGTCTGGGGTAACAGTCTCCAGTATTAGTAACCCAATAGCAGACTACAGCCATGTGTCTGGGTTAACAGTCTCCAGTATTAGTAACCCAATAGCAGACTACAGCCATGTGTCTGGGGTAACAGTCTCCAGTATTAGTAACCCAATAGCAGACTGCAGCCATGTGTCTGGGGTAACAGTCTCCAGTATTAGTAACCCAATAGCAGACTACAGCCATGTGTCTGGGGTAACAGTCTTCAGTATTAGTAACCCAATAGCAGACTACAGCCATGTGTCTGGGGTAACAGTCTTCAGTATTAGTAACCCAATAGCAGACTACAGCCATGTGTCTGAGGTAACAGTCTTCAGTATTAGTAACCCGATAGCAGACTACAGCCATGTGTCTGGGGTAACAGTCTTCAGTATTAGTAACCCAATAGCAGACTACAGCCATGTGTCAGGGGTAACAGTCTTCAGTATTAGTAACCCAATAGCAGACTACAGCCATGTGTCTGGGGTAACAGTCTTCAGTATTAGTAACCCAATAGCAGACTACAGCCATGTGTCTGGGGTAACAGTCTTCAGTATTAGTAACCCAATAGCAGACTGTTACCCCAGACACATGGCTGTAGTCTGCTATTGGGTTACTAATACTGAAGACTGTTACCTCAGACACATGGCTGTAGTCTGCTATCGGGTTACTAATACTGGAGACTGTTAACCCAGACACATGGCTGTAGTCTGCTATTGGGTTACTAATACTGGAGACTGTTAACCCAGACACATGGCTGTAGTCTGCTATTGGGTTACTAATACTGAAGACTGTTACCCCAGACACATGGCTGTAGTCTGCTATTGGGTTACTAATACTGAAGACTGTTACCCCCAGACACATGGCTGTAGTCTTCAGTATTAGTAACCCGATAGCAGACTACAGCCATGTGTCTGGGGTAACAGTCTTCAGTATTAGTAACCCAATAGCAGACTACAGCCATGTGTCTGGGGTAACAGTCTTCAGTATTAGTAACCCAATAGCAGACTACAGCCATGTGTCTGGGGTAACAGTCTTCGTAACCCAATAGCAGACTACAGCCATGTGTCTGCGGTAACAGTCTCCAGTATTAGCAACCCAATAGCAGACTACAGCCATGTGTCTGGGGTAACAGTCTTCAGTATTAGTAACCCAATAGCAGACTACAGCCATGTGTCAGGGGTAACAGTCTCCAGTATTAGTAACCCGATAGCAGACTACAGCCATGTGTCTGGGGTAACAGTCTTCAGTATTAGTAACCCAATAGCAGACTACAGCCATGTGTCTGGGGTAACAGTCTTCAGTATTAGTAACCCAATAGCAGACTACAGCCATGTGTCTGGGGTAACAGTCTGCAGTATTAGTAACCCAATAGCAGACTACAGCCATGTGTCAGGGGTAACAGTCTTCAGTATTAGTAACCCAATAGCAGACTACAGCCATGTGTCTGGGGTAACAGTCTTCAGTATTAGTAACCCAATAGCAGACTACAGCCATGTGTCTGGGGTAACAGTCTTCAGTATTAGTAACCCAATAGCAGACTACAGCCATGTGTCTGGGGTAACAGTCTTCAGTATTAGTAACCCAATAGCAGACTACAGCCATGTGTCTGGGGTAACAGTCTTCAGTATTAGTAACCCAATAGCAGACTACAGCCATGTGTCAGGGGTAACAGTCTTCAGTATTAGTAACCCAATAGCAGACTACAGCCATGTGTCTGGGGTAACAGTCTTCAGTATTAGTAACCCAATAGCAGACTACAGCCATGTGTCTGGGGTAACAGTCTTCAGTATTAGTAACCCAATAGCAGACTACAGCCATGTGTCTGGGGTAACAGTCTTCAGTATTAGTAACCCAATAGCAGACTACAGCCATGTGTCTGGGGTAACAGTCTTCAGTATTAGTAACCCAATAGCAGACTACAGCCATGTGTCTGGGGTAACAGTCTTCAGTATTAGTAACCCAATAGCAGACTACAGCCATGTGTCTGGGGTAACAGTCTTCAGTATTAGTAACCCAATAGCAGACTACAGCCATGTGTCTGGGGTAACAGTCTTCAGTATTAGTAACCCAATAGCAGACTACAGCCATGTGTCAGGGGTAACAGTCTTCAGTATTAGTAACCCAATAGCAGACTACAGCCATGTGTCAGGGGTAACAGTCGCATAGATAATAATACCTGCATCCCAATTAGGACCCTATTCCCTTTGGAATTGTGCACTATGTAAGGGATAGGTTGCTATGGGTCCTGGTCACTATATAGGGATAGGTTGCCATTGTAGACCTCCACCACAGAGCTGTGCAGTGCTCACCACAGGGTCTCGTTGGCAGTGGGGTAGAGGTTAATACGATCGCTGGTCATCTGCTGACTGAGGGACAGGATGAGCGCTGTAAAGTACACTGGAAACACCAGAGAAGGAAGGAGAAAACATCATATCTCACAGAATATGTTTTGTCTTTGTCTATTACGTGGTTAACTAACAGAAGAGGCTACAGATGTTGTAATGAACTAGTAAGGAGAGGAACCTACAGAAGGAGGCCAGAGCAGCCGGGTCCAGAGTGAGGAATCCCCTTAGAGCCATGGAGGCCTTCGCCAGGTTCACCCTGCAACACAGAGCATGGAGATCAGACAGGAGCAGCTAGACTACAGGAACAGTATAGAAACTAGACTACAGGAACAGTATAGAAACTAGACTACAGGAACAGTATAGAAACTAGACTACAGGAACAGTGTAGAAACTAGACTACAGGAACAGTAAGAACTAGACTACAGGAACAGTATAGAAACTAGACTACAGGAACAGTATAGAAACTAGACTACAGGAACAGTATAGAAACTAGACTACAGGAACAGTATAGAAACTAGACTACAGGAACAGTATAGAAACTAGACTACAGGAACAGTATAGAAACTAGACTACAGGAACAGTATAGAAACTAGACTACAGGAACAGTATAGAAACTAGACTACAGGAACAGTATAGAAACTAGACTACAGGAACAGGATAGAAACTAGACTACAGGATAGAAACTAGACTACAGGATAGAAACTAGACTACAGGATAGAAACTAGACTACAGGAACAGGATAGAAACTAGACTACAGGAACAGTATAGAAACTAGACTACAGGAACAGTATAGAAACTAGACTACAGGATAGAAACTAGACTACAGGAACAGTATAGAAACTAGACTACAGGAACAGTATAGAAACTAGACTAAAGGAACAGGATAGAAACTAGACTACAGGAACAGTATAGAAACTAGACTACAGGAACAGTATAGAAACTAGACTACAGGAACAGTATAGAAACTAGACTACAGGAACAGTATAGAAACTAGACTACAGGAACAGTATAGAAACTAGACTACAGGAACAGTATAGAAACTAGACTACAGGAACAGGATAGAAACTAGACTACAGGAACAGGATAGAAACTAGACTACAGGAACAGTATAGAAACTAGACTACAGGAACAGTATAGAAACTAGACTACAGGATAGAAACTAGACTACAGGAACAGTATAGAAACTAGACTACAGGAACAGTGTAGAAACTAGACTACAGGAACAGTATAGAAACTAGACTACAGGAACAGTATAGAAACTAGACTACAGGAACAGTATAGAAACTAGACTACAGGAACAGTATAGAAACTAGACTACAGGAACAGGATAGAAACTAGACTACCGGATAGAAACTAGACTACAGGATAGAAACTAGACTACAGGAACAGGATAGAAACTAGACTACAGGAACAGTATAGAAACTAGACTACAGGATAGAAACTAGACTACAGGAACAGGATAGAAACTAGACTACAGGAACAGTATAGAAACTAGACTACAGGATAGAAACTAGACTACAGGATAGAAACTAGACTACAGGAACAGTATAGAAACTAGACTACAGGAACAGTATAGAAACTAGACTACAGGAACAGGATAGAAACTAGACTACAGGATAGAAACTAGACTACAGAAACAGTATAGAAACTAGACTACAGGAACAGTATAGAAACTAGACTACAGGAACAGTATAGAAACTAGACTACAGGAACAGGATAGAAACTAGACTACAGGATAGAAACTAGACTACAGGAACAGTATAGAAACTAGACTACAGGAACAGTATAGAAACTAGACTACAGGAACAGGATAGAAACTAGACTACAGGAACAGTATAGAAACTAGACTACAGGAACAGTATAGAAACTAGACTACAGGAACAGTATAGAAACTAGACTACAGGAACAGTATAGAAACTAGACTACAGGAACAGGATAGAAACTAGACTACAGGATAGAAACTAGACTACAGGAACAGTATAGAAACTAGACTACAGGAACAGTATAGAAACTAGACTACAGGAACAGGATAGAAACTAGACTACAGGAACAGTATAGAAACTAGACTACAGGAACAGTATTGAAAACTGGTACTACTGTGATTCAATCCCCCGCTGTTGGGGGGGGGGGGCATGTGTAGTCCAGGGGGGGGACATGTGTTGACCCCTAGACCAACCTGTTTGAACCTGTTTGGGGGGGGGGGGGGGGGGCGGCATGTGTAGTCCGGGGGGGCTGTGTTGACCCCTAGACAAACCTCTGACACGAGAGGACAACGTTTCTATATCAAAGTGCTCACAGAGAGATACAGAAACAGAAGGTTTGACCCATGATCCTTACCTGTCGAAGGCAGACACTGTGCTGAGAATAGACATTGAGCAGGGTAGGACCTTACCTGTCGAAGGCAGACACTGTGCTGATAGCCAACAGTAGGTAGAGGAGAGACTGGGCAGGGTAGGACCTTACCTGTCGAAGGGAGACACTGTGCTGATAGCCAACAGTAGGTAGAGGAGAGACTGAGCAGGGTAGGACCTTACCTGTCGAAGGGAGACACTGTGCTGAGAATAGACATTGAGCAGGGTAGGACCTTACCTGTCGAAGGCAGACACTGTGCTGATAGCCAACAGTAGGTAGAGGAGAGACTGAGCAGGGTAGGACCTTACCTGTCGAAGGGAGACACTGTGCTGAGAATAGACATTGAGCAGGGTAGGACCTTACCTGTCGAAGGCAGACACTGTGCTGATAGCCAACAGTAGGTAGAGGAGAGACTGAGCAGGGTAGGCCAAGGAGTGGTACTGCTGTAGCAGGTTAGGTAGGGTGGTGAACTGCTCCCCAGCCAAAACATACACCACCACAGTGTTCCACACTGCATAGCCAGCCAGGAAGCCATGGGAAAACAGACCTATCACTCTGGAGAGAGAGAATTAGATAAAGTGTCAGTTATCACATCCAAGCCCTCTGCAAGGCATGTAGCTCACCTGAAGCTACTGTGTAACTCACCTGAACCCACTGTGTACTCTCATAGCTACGTCCCTGGTCGTCCAGAGGGGTCTGACCTCCATGTAATCCTCCATGTGGTCAGGTAGATGTGCGTTGTGTTTGGGCGGGTCAGTCGCCTGGAAACGCTCTGAAAGAACATCGAGACAACAACTGGTTAAACTCCTGACCAGGGTCTGAGTTCAAAAGTAGAGAGACAGTTTCCCCGGACACAGATGTAGTCTAGTCCAGGACTACGAAGCATGCTCTCCGTTGAAATACTTTATTAGTCCTAGACTAGTTTCAGGCAGACCACTAGTCTAGGCCAGGACTACGAAGCATGCTCTCCGTTGAAATAGTTTTAGTCCTAGACTAGTTTCAGGCAGACCACTAGTCTAGGCCAGGACTACGAAGCATGCTCTCCGTTGAAATAGTTTTAGTCCTAGACTAGTTTCAGGCAGACCACTAGTCTAGGCCAGGACTACGAAGCATGCTCTCCGTTGAAATACTTTATTAGTCCTAGACTAGTTTCAGGCAGACCACTAGTCTAGGCCAGGACTACGAAGCATGCTCTCCGTTGAAATAGTTTTAGTCCTAGACTAGTTTCAGGCAGACCACTAGTCTAGGCCAGGACTACGAAGCATGCTCTCCGTTGAAATAGTTTATTAGTCCTAGACTAGTTTCAGGCAGACCACTAGTCTAGGCCAGGACTACGAAGCATGCTCTCCGTTGAAATAGTTTATTAGTCCTAGACTAGTTTCAGGCAGACCACTAGTCTAGGCCAGGACTACGAAGCATGCTCTCCGTTGAAATAGTTTTAGTCCTAGACTAGTTTCAGGCAGACCACTAGTCTAGGCCAGGACTACGAAGCATGCTCTCCGTTGAAATAGTTTATTAGTCCTAGACTAGTTTCAGGCAGACCACTAGTCTAGGCCAGGACTACGAAGCATGCTCTCCGTTGAAATAGTTTATTAGTCCTAGACTAGTTTCAGGCAGACCACTAGTCTAGGCCAGGACTACGAAGCATGCTCTCCGTTGAAATAGTTTATTAGTCCTAGACTAGTTTCAGGCAGACCACTAGTCTAGGCCAGGACTACGAAGCATGCTCTCCGTTGAAATAGTTTATTAGTCCTAGACTAGTTTCAGGCAGACCACTAGTCTAGGCCAGGACTACGAAGCATGCTCTCCGTTGAAATAGTTTATTAGTCCTAGACTAGTTTCAGGCAGACCACTAGTCTAGGCCAGGACTACGAAGCATGCTCTCCGTTGAAATAGTTTTAGTCCTAGACTAGTTTCAGGCAGACCACTAGTCTAGGCCAGGACTACGAAGCATGCTCTCCGTTGAAATAGTTTTAGTCCTAGACTAGTTTCAGGCAGACCACTAGTCTAGGCCAGGACTACGAAGCATGCTCTCCGTTGAAATAGTTTATTAGTCCTAGACTAGTTTCAGGCAGACCACTAGTCTAGGCCAGGACTACGAAGCATGCTCTCCGTTGAAATAGTTTATTAGTCCTAGACTAGTTTCAGGCAGACCACTAGTCTAGGCCAGGACTACGAAGCATGCTCTCCGTTGAAATAGTTTATTAGTCCTAGACTAGTTTCAGGCAGACCACTAGTCTAGGCCAGGACTACGAAGCATGCTCTCCGTTGAAATAGTTTATTAGTCCTAGACTAGTGATTTACTTTAAGAAGTTAAATACTTTGTGAGAGTTTGCAGCGCCGTTGTACCGTTGTTTAGAGATATAAGTCTCTGCCGACACCTCAAGATTTGGTTGCCCGTTCCGATTTTATGTTAATATAAGAGAGACAGGACACTCACTGTTTCTCTCCACAAACACTTTGCCGACAGGCTGGCTGTGGCCCAGAGGAGAAGAAAACAGGGAATGCTGGGGGATGGCATGGTGCAAACCACTGACGATGTCACCTTCCTCCACACCCAGGTCATTGGCGTAATGCATGTCAATCTTGGACTTCCTGTTGTGAGGAAGAAAAAGAGGCGGGTGCAGATAGTAACGTGTCAAGATGGAGATTATGAAGACGTTCCAGGCCGCTTACCGCGCAGATATATCAATCAACAGGTCATTAAGGCATTTCGATGGGGGTTCCTGAAACACATATTCAATGTAGGCGAGATTCAACAGTCCAGAACTCACTTCTTCCTCTTGGTTTTTGTCCTGGTGACGGCGTGTTCCTCCCCATCCGTGTGCTGGTCCATCACATCCCCATTCACCAGCTCCGGCTCCTCCATGTCTGAGATAGATAAGATAGATAGATAGATAGATAATATAGATACATAGATAAGATAGATAAGATAGATAATATAGATAAGATAGATATCTAAGATAAGATAGATAGATAAGATAGATAGATAGATAGATAATATAGATAAGATAGATAAGATAGATATCTAAGATAAGATAGATAGATAAGATAGATAGATAGATAATATAGATAAGATAGATAAGATAGATATCTAAGATAAGATAGATAAGCTAGATAAGATGAGATAGATAGATAGATAGATAGATAGATAGATAAGATAGATATATAAGATAAGATAGATAAGCTAGATAAGATGAGATAGATAAGATAAGATAGATAAGATACATAGATAAGATAGATAAGATAGATAAGATAGATAGATAGATAATATAGATAAGATAGATATATAAGATAAGATAGATAAGATAGATAAGATGAGATAGATAGATAGATAGATAGATAAGATAGATATATAAGATAAGATAGATAAGATAGATAAGATGAGATAGATAGATAAGATAGATAGATAGATAGATAAGATAGATATATAAGATAAGATAGATAGATAATATAGATAAGATAGATAAGATAGATAAGATAGATAGATTAGATAGATAGATAGATAGATAAGATAGATAATATAGATAGATAAGATAGATAAGATAAGATAAGATAGATAGATAGATAAGATAGATAGATAGATAATATAGATAAGATAGATAAGATAGATAAGATAAGATAGATAGATACCTAGACACAGATTAAACATGCAGTCTACACACCAGGCAGAGTATCTCTTTGGGCTGTCTGTAGTCTGATAAATAAGCTACCTAGACACAGATTAAACATGCAGTCTACACACCAGGCAGAGTATCTCTTTGGGCTGTCTGTAGTCTGATAAATAAACTACCTAGACACAGATTAAACATGCAGTCTACACACCAGGCAGAGTATCTCTTTGGGCTGTCTGTAGTCTGATAAATAAGCTACCTAGACACAGATTAAACATGCAGTCTACACACCAGGCAGAGTATCTCTTTGGGCTGTCTGTAGTCTGATAAATAAGCTACCTAGACACAGATTAAACATGCAGTCTACACACCAGGCAGAGTATCTCTTTGGGCTGTCTGTAGTCTGATAAATAAGCTACCTAGACACAGATTAAACATGCAGTCTACACACCAGGCAGAGTATCTCTTTGGGCTGTCTGTAGTCTGATAAATAAGCTACCTAGACACAGATTAAACATGCAGTCTACACACCAGGCAGAGTATCTCTTTGGGCTGTCTGTAGTCTGATAAATAAGCTACCTAGACACAGATTAAACATGCAGTCTACACACCAGGCAGAGTATCTCTTTGGGCTGTCTGTAGTCTGATAAATAAGCTACCTAGACACAGATTAAACATGCAGTCTACACACCAGGCAGAGTATCTCTTTGGGCTGTCTGTAGTCTGATAAATAAGCTACCTAGACACAGATTAAACATGCAGTCTACACACCAGGCAGAGTATCTCTTTGGGCTGCCTGTAGTCTGATAAATAAGCTACCTAGACACAGATTAAACATGCAGTCTACACACCAGGCAGAGTATCTCTTTGGGCTGTCTGTAGTCTGATAAATAAGCTACCTAGACACAGATTAAACATGCAGTCTACACACCAGGCAGAGTATCTCTTTGGGCTGTCTGTAGTCTGATAAATAAACTACCTAGACACAGATTAAACATGCAGTCTACACACCAGGCAGAGTATCTCTTTGGGCTGTCTGTAGTCTGATAAATAAGCTACCTAGACACAGATTAAACATGCAGTCTACACACCAGGCAGAGTATCTCTTTGGGCTGTCTGTAGTCTGATAAATAAGCTACCTAGACACAGATTAAACATGCAGTCTACACACCAGGCAGAGTATCTCTTTGGGCTGTCTGTAGTCTGATAAATAAGCTACCTAGACACAGATTAAACATGCAGTCCGTGGGTCTTAAGCACTTACAAATTCAGAACTTATTTTACGAACATATATTATTATTTATTTTGTAGGATGTAACATATATGAAATTGATGACGTAGTGCACAATTATGAGGGACCCATTTAGGCTTTGTAAGCACTACTTTCAGAACTACTGGCCTAAAAGGATACAAAAGCTCAAAAGCATGTCCTTTCTCAATGGAGATCTCTTTAGTCCAGGCAACATCTGGAAAACCAGGCCACAAAGCAGGAGGGTTACCGTCAGGAGGGTTACCGTGTTACCGTTAGGAGTGTTACCGTGTTACCGTCAGGAGGGTTACCGTTAGGAGGGTTACCGTTAGGAGGGTTACCGTCAGGAGGGTTACCGTCAGGAGGGTTACCGTCAGGAGGGTTACCGTCAGGAGGGTTACCGTCAGGAGGGTTACCGTCAGGAGGGTTACCGTTAGGAGGGTTACCGTCAGGAAGATGTGACGCCAGACAACGTGACCGACCGACCGGTCCAGGCAACATCTGGAAAACCAGGCCACAAAGCAGCAGGGTTACCGTTAGGAGGGTTACCGTTAGGAGGTTTACCGTTAGGAGGGTTACCATCAGGAGGGTTACCGTCAGGAGGGTTACCGTGTTACCGTTAGGAGGGTTACCGTCAGGAGGGTTACCGTCAGGAGGGTTACCGTCAGGAGGGTTACCGTTAGGAGGGTTACCGTGTTACCGTTAGGAGGGTTACCGTCAGGAGGGTTACCGTCAGGAGGGTTACCGTCAGGAGGGTTACCGTCAGGAGGGTTACCGTCAGGAGGGTTACCGTTAGGAGGGTTACCGTTAGGAAGATGTGATGTCAGACAACGTGACCGGGAAGATAGCTTTGAGAAATGTACCGGATCCATATGTATTGGGGTGTAAAACCCACAGCGTTCAGAATGACAGAAATCACATTATGGTGATGTATCTAACAGAACATTAACATTATGGTGATGTATCTAACAGAACATTATGGTGATGTATCTAACAGAACATTATGGTGATGTATCTAACAGAACATTATGGTGATGTATCTAACAGAACATTATGGTGATGTATCTAACAGAACATTGTGGTGATGTATCTAACAGAACATTATGGTGATGTATCTAACAGAACATTATGGTGATGTATCTAACAGAACATTATGGTGATGTATCTAACAGAACATTATGGTGATGTATCTTAACAGAACATTATGGTGATGTATCTAACAGAACATTATGGTGATGTATCTAACAGAACATTATGGTGATGTATCTAACAGAACATTATGGTGATGTATCTTAACAGAACATTAACATTATGGTGATGTATCTAACAGAACATTAACATTATGGTGATGTATCTAACAGAACATTATGGTGATGTATCTTAACAGAACATTATGGTGATGTATCTAACAGAACATTATGGTGATGTATCTAACAGAACATTATGGTGATGTATCTAACAGAACATTATGGTGATGTATCTAACAGAACATTAACATTATGGTGATGTATCTAACAGAACATTATGGTGATGTATCTAACAGAACATTATGGTGATGTATCTAACAGAACATTATGGTGATGTATCTAACAGAACATTATGGTGATGTATCTAACAGAACATTATGGTGATGTATCTAACAGAACATTATAGTGATGTATCTAACAGAACATTATGGTGATGTATCTAACAGAACATTATGGTGATGTATCTAACAGAACATTAACATTATGGTGATGTATCTAACAGAACATTATGGTGATGTATCTAACAGAACATTATAGTGATGTATCTAACAGAACATTATGGTGATGTATCTAACAGAACATTAACATTATGGTGATGTATCTAACAGAACATTATGGTGATGTATCTAACAGAACAGTATGGTGATGTATCTAACAGAACATTATGGTGATGTATCTTAACAGAACATTAACATTATGGTGATGTATCTAACAGAACATTATGGTGATGTATCTAACAGAACATTATGGTGATGTATCTTAACAGAACATTAACATTATGGTGATGTATCTAACAGAACATTATGGTGATGTATCTAACAGAACATTATGGTGATGTATCTAACAGAACATTATGGTGATGTATCTAACAGAACATTATGGTGATGTATCTAACAGAACATTATGGTGATGTATCTAACAGAACATTATGGTGATGTATCTAACAGAACAGTATGGTGATGTATCTAACAGAACATTATGGTGATGTATCTTAACAGAACATTAACATTATGGTGATGTATCTAACAGAACATTATGGTGATGTATCTAACAGAACATTATGGTGATGTATCTTAACAGAACATTATGGTGATGTATCTAACAGAACATTATGGTGATGTATCTAACAGAACATTATGGTGATGTATCTAACAGAACATTATGGTGATGTATCTAACAGAACATTATGGTGATGTATCTTAACAGAACATTAACATTATGGTGATGTATCTAACAGAACATTATGGTGATGTATCTTAACAGAACAGTATGGTGATGTATCTAACAGAACATTATGGTGATGTATCTAACAGAACATTATGGTGATGTATCTAACAGAACATTAACATTATGGTGATGTATCTAACAGAACATTATGGTGATGTATCTTAACAGAACATTAACATTATGGTGATGTATCTAACAGAACATTATGGTGATGTATCTAACAGAACATTATGGTGATGTATCTAACAGAACATTATGGTGATGTATCTAACAGAACATTAACATTATGGTGATGTATCTAACAGAACATTAACATTATGGTGATGTATCTAACAGAACATTATGGTGATGTATCTAACAGAACATTATGGTGATGTATCTAACAGAACATTATGGTGATGTATCTAACAGAACATTATGGTGATGTATCTAACAGAACATTATGGTGATGTATCTAACAGAACATTATGGTGATGTATCTAACAGAAAACACCATTCTAAACAGTACACCTGGAAAACACCATTTTAAACAGTACACCTGGAAAACACCATTCTAAACAGCCCACCTGGGACAACACCATTCTAAACAGCCCACCTGGGACAACACCATTCTAAACAGAACACCTGGGGAAAACACCATTCTAAACAGCACACACCTGGGGAACACCATTCTAAACAGAACACCTGGGGAAACACCATTCTAAACAGTACACCTGGAAAACACCATTCTAAACAGTACACCTGGAAAACACCATTCTAAACAGCACACCTGGAAAACACCATTCTAAACAGTACACCTGGAAAGCACCATTCTAAACAGCACACCAGGAAAACACCATTCTAAACAGCACACCTGGAAAACACCATTCTAAACAGCACACACCTGGGGAAAACACCATTCTAAACAGCCCACCTGGGACAACACCATTCTAAACAGCCCACTTGGGACAACACCATTCTAAACAGCCCACTTGGGACAACACCATTCTAAACAGCCCACCTGGGACAACACCATTCTAAACAGCCCACCTGGGACAACGCCATTCTAAACAGCACACCTGGAAAACACCATTCTAAACAGTACACCTGGAAAACACCATTCTAAACAGTACACCTGGAAAACACCATTTTAAACAGTACACCTGGAAAACACCATTCTAAACAGCCCACCTGGGACAACACCATTCTAAACAGAACACCTGGGACAACACCATTCTAAACAGACCACCTGGGGAAAACACCATTCTAAACAGCCCACCTGGGGAAAACACCATTATAAACAGCCCACCTGGGACAACACCATTCTAAACAGCCCAACTTGGGAAACAGCATTCTAAACAGCCCACCTGGGACAACACCATTCTAAACAGCCCACCTGGGACAACACCATTCTAAACAGCCCACTTGGGACAACACCATTCTAAACAGCCCACCTGGGACAACACCATTCTAAACAGCCCACCTGGGGAAAACACCATTCTAAACAGCCCACCTGGAAAACACCATTTTAAACAGCCCACCTGGGACAACACCATTCTAAACAGCCCAACTTGGGAAACAGCATTCTAAACAGCCCACCTGGGACAACAACATTCTAAACAGCCCACCTGGGACAACACCATTCTAAACAGCCCACCTGGGACAACACCATTCTAAACAGCCCACTTGGGACAACACCATTCTAAACAGCCCACCTGGGACAACACCATTCTAAACAGCCCACCTGGGACAACACCATTCTAAACAGCACACATGGGGAAACACCATTCTAAACAGCCCACCTGGGAAACACCATT
The DNA here is from genome assembly GCF_002021735.2 of Oncorhynchus kisutch. Lineage (NCBI taxonomy): Eukaryota > Metazoa > Chordata > Actinopteri > Salmoniformes > Salmonidae > Oncorhynchus > Oncorhynchus kisutch. The sequence continues at coordinate 50,074,370 of NC_034199.2, forward strand.
CTAAACAGCACACCTGGGGAAAACACCATTCTAAACAGCACACCTGGAAAACACCATTCTAAACAGTACACCTGGAAAACACCATTTTAAACAGCACACCAGGAAAACACCATTCTAAACAGCACACCTGGAAACACCATTATAAACAGTACACCTGGAAAACACCATTCTAAACAGCACACACCTGGGAAACACCATTCTAAACAGCCCACCTGGGACAACACCATTCTAAACAGCCCACCTGGAAAACACCATTCTAAACAGCACACCTGGAAAACACCATTTTAAACAGCCCACCTGGAAAACACCATTTTAAACAGCCCACCTGGGACAACACCATTTTAAACAGCCCAACTGGGACAACACCATTTTAAACAGCCCACCTGGGACAACACCATTCTAAACGGACCACCTGGGGAAAACACCATTCTAAACGGACCACCTGGGGAAAACACCATTCTAAACAGACCACCTGGGGAAAACACCATTCTAAACAGACCACCTGGGGAAAACACCATTCTAAACAGCCCACCTGGGGAAAACACCATTATAAACAGCCCACCTGGGACAACACCATTCTAAACAGCACACCTGGGGAAAACAACATTCTAAACAGCACACCTGGGACAACACCATTCTAAACAGCACACCTGGGGAAAACACCATTTTAAACAGCCCACCTGGGACAACACCATTCTAAACAGCCCAACTGGGACAACGCCATTCTAAACAGCCCACCTGGGACAACACCATTCTAAACAACCCACCTGGGACAACACCATTCTAAACAACCCACCTGGGACAACACCATTCTAAACAGCCCACCTGGAAAACACCATTCTAAACAGCACACCTGGGAAACACCATTCTAAACAGCACACCTGGAAAACACCATTCTAAACAGCACACCTGGAAAACACCATTCTAAACAGCACACCTGGAAAACACCATTCTAAACAGTACACCTGGAAAACACCATTCTAAACAGCACACCAGGAAAACACCATTCTAAACAGCACACCTGGAAACACCATTATAAACAGTACACCTGGAAAACACCATTCTAAACAGCACACACCTGGGAAACACCATTCTAAACAGCCCACCTGGGACAACACCATTCTAAACAGCCCACCTGGAAAACACCATTCTAAACAGCACACCTGGAAAACACCATTTTAAACAGCCCACCTGGAAAACACCATTTTAAACAGCCCACCTGGGACAACACCATTTTAAACAGCCCAACTGGGACAACACCATTTTAAACAGCCCACCTGGGACAACACCATTCTAAACGGACCACCTGGGGAAAACACCATTCTAAACGGACCACCTGGGGAAAACACCATTCTAAACGGACCACCTGGGGAAAACACCATTCTAAACAGACCACCTGGGGAAAACACCATTCTAAACAGCCCACCTGGGGAAAACACCATTATAAACAGCCCACCTGGGACAACACCATTCTAAACAGCACACCTGGGGAAAACAACATTCTAAACAGCACACCTGGGACAACACCATTCTAAACAGCACACCTGGGGAAAACACCATTTTAAACAGCCCACCTGGGACAACACCATTCTAAACAGCCCAACTGGGACAACACCATTCTAAACAGCCCACCTGGGACAACACCATTCTAAACAGCCCACCTGGGACAACACCATTCTAAACAACCCACCTGGGACAACACCATTCTAAACAACCCACCTGGGACAACACCATTCTAAACAGCCCACCTGGGACAACACCATTCTAAACAGCCCACCTGGGACAACACCATTCTAAACAACCCACCTGGGACAACACCATTCTAAACAGCCCACCTGGGACAACACCATTCTAAACAGCACACCTGGAAAACACCATTCTAAACAGTACACCTGGAAAACACCATTCTAAACAGCACACCAGGAAAACACCATTCTAAACAGCACACCTGGAAACACCATTATAAACAGTACACCTGGAAAACACCATTCTAAACAGCACACACCTGGGAAACACCATTCTAAACAGCCCACCTGGGACAACACCATTCTAAACAGCCCACCTGGAAAACACCATTCTAAACAGCACACCTGGAAAACACCATTTTAAACAGCCCACCTGGAAAACACCATTTTAAACAGCCCACCTGGGACAACACCATTTTAAACAGCCCAACTGGGACAACACCATTTTAAACAGCCCACCTGGGACAACACCATTCTAAACGGACCACCTGGGGAAAACACCATTCTAAACGGACCACCTGGGGAAAACACCATTCTAAACAGACCACCTGGGGAAAACACCATTCTAAACAGACCACCTGGGGAAAACACCATTCTAAACAGCCCACCTGGGGAAAACACCATTATAAACAGCCCACCTGGGACAACACCATTCTAAACAGCACACCTGGGGAAAACAACATTCTAAACAGCACACCTGGGACAACACCATTCTAAACAGCACACCTGGGGAAAACACCATTTTAAACAGCCCACCTGGGACAACACCATTCTAAACAGCCCAACTGGGACAACGCCATTCTAAACAGCCCACCTGGGACAACACCATTCTAAACAGCCCACCTGGGACAACACCATTCTAAACAGCCCACCTGGGACAACACCATTCTAAACAGCCCACCTGGGACAACACCATTCTAAACAGCACACCTGGAAAACACCATTCTAAACAGTACACCTGGAAAACACCATTCTAAACAGCACACCAGGAAAACACCATTCTAAACAGCACACCTGGAAACACCATTATAAACAGTACACCTGGAAAACACCATTCTAAACAGCACACACCTGGGAAACACCATTCTAAACAGCCCACCTGGGACAACACCATTCTAAACAGCCCACCTGGAAAACACCATTCTAAACAGCACACCTGGAAAACACCATTTTAAACAGCCCACCTGGAAAACACCATTTTAAACAGCCCACCTGGAAAACACCATTTTAAACAGCCCAACTGGGACAACACCATTTTAAACAGCCCACCTGGGACAACACCATTCTAAACGGACCACCTGGGGAAAACACCATTCTAAACGGACCACCTGGGGAAAACACCATTCTAAACAGACCACCTGGGGAAAACACCATTCTAAACAGACCACCTGGGGAAAACACCATTCTAAACAGCCCACCTGGGGAAAACACCATTATAAACAGCCCACCTGGGACAACACCATTCTAAACAGCACACCTGGGGAAAACAACATTCTAAACAGCACACCTGGGACAACACCATTCTAAACAGCACACCTGGGGAAAACACCATTTTAAACAGCCCACCTGGGACAACACCATTCTAAACAGCCCAACTGGGACAACGCCATTCTAAACAGCCCACCTGGGACAACACCATTCTAAACAGCCCACCTGGGACAACACCATTCTAAACAGCCCACCTGGGACAACACCATTCTAAACAACCCACCTGGGACAACACCATTCTAAACAACCCACCTGGGACAACACCATTCTAAACAGCCCACCTGGAAAACACCATTCTAAACAGCACACCTGGGAAACACCATTCTAAACAGCACACCTGGAAAACACCATTCTAAACAGCACACCTGGAAAACACCATTCTAAACAGCACACCTGGAAAACACCATTCTAAACAGTACACCTGGAAAACACCATTCTAAACAGCACACCAGGAAAACACCATTCTAAACAGCACACCTGGAAACACCATTATAAACAGTACACCTGGAAAACACCATTCTAAACAGCACACACCTGGGAAACACCATTCTAAACAGCCCATCTGGGACAACACCATTCTAAACAGCCCACCTGGAAAACACCATTCTAAACAGCACACCTGGAAAACACCATTTTAAACAGCCCACCTGGAAAACACCATTTTAAACAGCCCACCTGGGACAACACCATTTTAAACAGCCCAACTGGGACAACACCATTTTAAACAGCCCACCTGGGACAACACCATTCTAAACGGACCACCTGGGGAAAACACCATTCTAAACGGACCACCTGGGGAAAACACCATTCTAAACAGACCACCTGGGGAAAACACCATTCTAAACAGACCACCTGGGGAAAACACCATTCTAAACAGCCCACCTGGGGAAAACACCATTATAAACAGCCCACCTGGGACAACACCATTCTAAACAGCACACCTGGGGAAAACAACATTCTAAACAGCACACCTGGGACAACACCATTCTAAACAGCACACCTGGGGAAAACACCATTTTAAACAGCCCACCTGGGACAACACCATTCTAAACAGCCCAACTGGGACAACGCCATTCTAAACAGCCCACCTGGGACAACACCATTCTAAACAGCCCACCTGGGACAACACCATTCTAAACAGCCCACCTGGGACAACACCATTCTAAACAACCCACCTGGGACAACACCATTCTAAACAACCCACCTGGGACAACACCATTCTAAACAGCCCACCTGGGACAACACCATTCTAAACAGCCCACCTGGGACAACACCATTCTAAACAACCCACCTGGGACAACACCATTCTAAACAGCCCACCTGGGACAACACCATTCTAAACAGCACACCTGGAAAACACCATTCTAAACAGTACACCTGGAAAACACCATTCTAAACAGCACACCAGGAAAACACCATTCTAAACAGCACACCTGGAAACACCATTATAAACAGTACACCTGGAAAACACCATTCTAAACAGCACACACCTGGGAAACACCATTCTAAACAGCCCACCTGGGACAACACCATTCTAAACAGCCCACCTGGAAAACACCATTCTAAACAGCACACCTGGAAAACACCATTTTAAACAGCCCACCTGGAAAACACCATTTTAAACAGCCCACCTGGGACAACACCATTTTAAACAGCCCAACTGGGACAACACCATTTTAAACAGCCCACCTGGGACAACACCATTCTAAACGGACCACCTGGGGAAAACACCATTCTAAACGGACCACCTGGGAAAAACACCATTCTAAACAGACCACCTGGGGAAAACACCATTCTAAACAGACCACCTGGGGAAAACACCATTCTAAACAGCCCACCTGGGGAAAACACCATTATAAACAGCCCACCTGGGACAACACCATTCTAAACAGCACACCTGGGGAAAACAACATTCTAAACAGCACACCTGGGACAACACCATTCTAAACAGCACACCTGGGGAAAACACCATTTTAAACAGCCCACCTGGGACAACACCATTCTAAACAGCCCAACTGGGACAACGCCATTCTAAACAGCCCACCTGGGACAACACCATTCTAAACAGCCCACCTGGGACAACACCATTCTAAACAGCCCACCTGGGACAACACCATTCTAAACAACCCACCTGGGACAACACCATTCTAAACAACCCACCTGGGACAACACCATTCTAAACAGCCCACCTGGGACAACACCATTCTAAACAGCCCACCTGGGACAACACCATTCTAAACAACCCACCTGGGACAACACCATTCTAAACAGCCCACCTGGGACAACACCATTCTAAACAGAACACCTGGGACAACACCATTCTAAACAGCCCACCTGGGACAACACCATTATAAACAGCCCACCTGGGACAACACCATTCTAAACAGAACACCTGGGACAACACCATTCTAAACAGCCCACCTCATAGCGGTTCCATATGTGACAGAGGTGACAATCTCTGTTAGAAACTTAGAAAGAGGGGAAATCTAAACTAGGACAACTAGAATGGGTTGATAATATGACTGGGGATAATGACTGGAATAATGGGTTGTTATTATGACTGGGATAATGACTGGAATAATGGGTTGTTAATATGACTGGGATAATGGGTTGTTAATATGACCAGGATAATGGGTTGATAATGTGACCAGGATTGTTCCTTTGGCTTCTGGACAACGAAAAAAAGATTACATAGTGGTGGGTCCAACAGAACAGGAGAGAGATGACATAGTGGTGGGTCTAATAGAACAGGAGAGAGATGACATAGTGGTGGATCCAATAGAACAGGAGAGAGATGACATAGTGGTGGGTCTAATAGAACAGGAGAGAGATGACATAGTGGTGGGTCCAATAGAACAGGAGAGAGATGACATAGTGGTGGGTCTAATAGAACAGGAGAGAGATGACATAGTGGTGGGTCTAATAGAACAGGAGAGAGATGACATAGTGGTGGATCCAATAGAACAGGAGAGAGATGACATAGTGGTGGGTCCTATAGAACAGGAGAGAGATGACATAGTGGTGGGTCCAATAGAACAGGAGAGAGATGACATAGTGGTGGGTCCAATAGAACATGAGAGAGATGACATAGTGGTGGGTCCTATAGAACAGGAGAGAGATTACATAGTGGTGGATCCAATAGAACAGAAGAGAGATGACATAGTGGTGGGTCCAACAGAACAGGAGAGAGATGACATAGTGGTGGGTCTAATAGAACAGGGAAGAGATGACATAGTGGTGGGTCCAACAGGAGAGAGATGACATAGTGGTGGGTCCAACAGGAGAGAGATGACATAGTGGTGGGTCCAACAGGAGAGAGATGACATAGTGGTGGGTCTAATAGAACAGGAGAGAGATGACATAGTGGTGGCTCCAATAGAACAGGAGAGAGATGACATAGTGGTGGGTCCAATAGAACAGGAGAGAGATGACATAGTGGTGGGTCCAACAGGAGAGAGATGACATAGTGGTGGGTCCAACAGAACAGGAGAGAGATGACATAGTGGTGGGTCTAATAGAACAGGAGAGAGATGACATAGTGGTGGATCCAATAGAACAGGAGAGAGATGACATAGTGGTGGGTCCTATAGAACAGGAGAGAGATGACATAGTGGTGGGTCCAATAGAACAGGAGAGAGATGACATAGTGGTGGGTCCAATAGAACAGGAGAGAGATGACATAGTGGTGGGTCCTATAGAACAGGAGAGAGATTACATAGTGGTGGATCCAATAGAACAGAAGAGAGATGACATAGTGGTGGGTCCAACAGAACAGGAGAGAGATGACATAGTGGTGGGTCTAATAGAACAGGGAAGAGATGACATAGTGGTGGGTCCAACAGGAGAGAGATGACATAGTGGTGGGTCCAACAGGAGAGAGATGACATAGTGGTGGGTCCAACAGGAGAGAGATGACATAGTGGTGGGTCTAATAGAACAGGAGAGAGATGACATAGTGGTGGGTCCAATAGAACAGGAGAGAGATGACATAGTGGTGGGTCCAATAGAACAGGAGAGAGATGACATAGTGGTGGGTCCAACAGGAGAGAGATGACATAGTGGTGGGTCCAACAGAACAGGAGAGAGATGACATAGTGGTGGGTCTAATAGAACAGGGAAGAGATGACATAGTGGTGGGTCCAACAGGAGAGAGATGACATAGTGGTGGATCCAATAGAACAGAAGAGAGATGACATAGTGGTGGGTCCAACAGGAGAGAGATGACATAGTGGTGGGTCCAACAGGAGAGAGATGACATAGTGGTGGGTTCAACAGGAGAGAGATGACATAGTGGTGGGTCCAATAGTGTAGTAAATGGAAATACATTTTCCAACATTATATAATTACTCCTGTCTATACAGAGTTGCCTCCAATGCTCCTTATAGGACACATCACTTCACTCTATACTCCTCTGTAAACTGGTCATCTCTGTATACCCGTCGCAAGACCATTGGTTGATGCTTATTTATAAAACCTTCTTAGGCCTCACTCCCCCCTAACTGAGATCTCTACTGCAGCCCTCATCCTCCACATACAACACCCGTTCTGCCAGTCACATTCTGTTAAAGGTCCCCAAAGCACACACATCCATGGGTCGCTCCTCTCTACAGCTAGCGACTGGAACAAGCTGCAACAAACACTCAAACTGGACAGTTTTATCTCCATCTCTTCATTCAAAGATTCAATCATGGACACTCTTACTGACAGTTGTGGCTGCTTTGTGTGATGTATTGTTGTCTCTACCTTCTTGCCCTTTATGCTGTTGTCTGGGCCCAATAATGTTTGTAACATGTTTGGTCCTGCTACCATGTTGTTGTCATGTTGTGTTGCTACCATGTTGTTGACATGTTGTGTTGTTACCATGCTGTGTTGTCATGTGTTGCTGCCTTGCTATGTTGTTGTCTTGTCTCTTGTCATGATGTTTAGTCCTATATTTATATGTTAAATATATATTTATTTATTTTTTAAATCCCAGCCCCCGTCCCCACAGGACACCTTTTGTGCTAGGTTGTCATTGTAAATACAGTACCTAGGTTAACAGAACCTAGGGTGCTAGGGTAACAGATCCTAGGGTAACAGAACCTAGGGTACTAGAGTAACAGAACCTAGGGTACCTTGGGTCTGAGCTTTCTTTTTCTTCTTCCTCTTCTGTGGTGGGACTTCCTGTGGTTCAGGGGTCAGAGGGATCGTCTCTGACTGCCTCCTACTGGCCAGTCCCTCCATCTCAATACCTGGCTCTGGAGGGCTGCCTGGGTAGCAGACAGCAGAACACACTGAGGAGGACACTTAGTTCAGTATACAGACATGAGGTGGCAAAAGGTTTCCAGTAAAGTAGCAGAATTGTGAAAACTTTTAGGATTTGATGGATTTTTTATAACATGTAAAGTCAATTTAAAATAATAAACAATACAATAATATTAGTATACAAAATAGAATGACACAGCTGTAAAACATGTTCCTAAATATAACCAATCTACTTAGTGAATACGGTTCATGTTTAATATGTTTCAGCATAAAATATCATATCAATGTTTACACACTTTTATTTATTTTAACTAATATGATCCGTTTTTGCTGGAGTCAATAGTTGGAGGAGTTCATTGGAAATGATGTCATCCCAGCAAACCAGGAACATTCCCAATGACATTAGTTAATAAGATTCCCAGTAAGTTCTAGTTAGGGTTTTATGTAACACTGCGATGATAACATCACCTACTTCTACTAATTAGCTGCTCAACAAAGACCTTAACTAGCTGAATCAGATATATTAAATTAGGTTTGGACTGAGGACCTACAGGACAGTAGATCTCCAGGAAGAGGGTTGGACTGATAACCTACAGGACAGTAGATCTCCAGGAAGAGTGTTGGACTCATAACCTACAGGACAGTAGATCTCCAGGAAGAGGGTTGGACTGATAACCTACAGGACAGTAGATCTCCAGGAAGAGTGTTGGACTCATAACCTACAGGACAGTAGATCTCCAGGAAGAGGGTTGGACTCATAACCTACAGGACAGTAGATCTCCAGTGTTGGACTCTCAAAACACAAAAAAAACTGTCCAGTTGTGCAGATGATTCTACAATGTTTATTTTTTGGGGTTCAAAAAACAGTCACCTGATGTTACAATAAAGTTCCCAGATAATTTTTTTTTTTTTTGATTCTGGTAAAATTGTGAATAGATGAGTATCCCAAACATTAAGAACCCTTTAATGCCGAGTTCTATCAGGGTGAACAAAACACTCCTTTGATGTTGACATAACCACCTTTGAGTTCTTTAAAGGTTCCCAGAACATTTCATTATGTCGTGGGAACATTGCGGGTACATTACGTTCAACACAATATGCTCAGTTGCGATCACATTCATATAATGTTTAGGTTACGTTAGGCACAGGACATTCCCTTAATGTTGTAAGAATGTTGACCGGGTCACCTGTTACTTCATATGGTCACAACTCTTAATGCAAACCTCCAAACTGGTCACAGGTGTAACGCAGTCTTTTTCATTCAGAACCTGTCATTCTCCATTCATTTGGATTGTAAACATCTCACACCACACAACCATTGATTCAGAATATAAGTTTACTGTGACCTGTAATGAGAACATCACCATACATAACATGTATGGTGATGTTTACATAATGCTATATTTTCAATTTAGTCTTTTTTTGTTGTTGAATTTTACCCCCTTTTTTCCCCAATTTCGTGGTGTCCAATTGTTAGTAATTACTATCTTAGTCTCATCGCTACAACTCCCGTACGGGCTCGGGAGAGACGAAGGTCGAAAGCCATGCGTCCTCCGATACACAACCCAACCAAGCCGCACTGCTCCTTAACACAGCGCGTATCCAACCCGGAAGCCAGCCGCACCAATGTGTCAGAGGAAACACCGTGCGACCTGCACTGCGCCCGGCCCGCCACAGGAGTCGCTAGTGTGCGATGAGACAAAGATATCCCTACCCCGCCAAAACCTCCCTAACCCATACGACGCTAGGCCAATTGTGCGTCGCCCCATGGACCTCCCGGTCGCGGCCGGCTGCAACAGAGCCTGAGCTCAAACCCAGAGTCTCTGGTGACACAGCTAGCACTGCGATGCAGTGCCCTAGACCACTGCGCCACCCGGGAGGCCCCAATTTAGTCATTTTTAACAACCAGTTAATCCAATAGCAAACAATGCAACATTTCAAATCGCCCTTAGAAGTGCTGAATGTAACATGCTACAGTACTGTAGATTACATTATACAGTTTTTCACATTAGGCAATACACTTATATTACCTTATATTACCCAACACAAATGAAAGAAAGTCTCCAACTTCCATTATATCTATCTGATGTGTAATTAAAGGTGTGATCATGGAAGACATCCTCTACAATCATTCACGCCCCCAAAAAAACTCAACTAAATGTATTTTTCAGATATAATTGCAACATGGGTGTCACTGTAATGGGTGTCACTGTAATCAAATGAAACAAATTAAATGACTGAAAACATAACGTTTAGCACCCAGTAATTTGCGTCAAGCCTGTCTTGAACATTTGGCCATAAATTCTCATCCACATCACAGTAAATGTCCTCATTGTTCATGCACCATAGGAACAAGGTTTTGGCATGGCGAATCCAAGCTTTACATTGGTCTGCATTGACGTCGTCGCATGCCTCAGGAGGGGGATGACGATCGTACACCTTCCAGCTCCAAGCAGAAAACAATTCCTCAATAGGGTTGAGGAAAGGAGAGTATAGCGGCTTTCTCCAAACAATTTGCGGGATTGCGCACACGTGGCTATTCTGTGTTGAGTGGTTAACAAAGAAATGCTTAATGTAGAGTTATTAACTTTAGTTGTTCTACAAACGTTCTATATGTTTAGATTTTTAATACATAATACAAGGCTGATGATTTGAAAAAGGTTTGTTTCGTTTTTTGCTCAGGCTGTACACACTTCATCAGTCTCTCATTCACAATTTGACAAGCACTTGATAATGCCTCGATTTCCCCCGCGGCTTCCCCTTTGTGTGGCCGTAATTCCCCCTACCAAAAAAATCCAGGCCTTTTTTGCGGCCAGTGGCCGTTGTGCCCTTGGACTGAATATACTAATTATAATTCCTCGAATCACATCTCACTCACACTCTCCATCGGCTCTTTCTCACAGGCTACAAGTGAAGAGAGACACATCGGAGACGCAATTGTGCACGTCCTTATCCAATTCCGAGGTGCATATTGAAAATATTAGAAGAAATGTCCAGATTTACTTTTTTAGCCAACAAAATGAGTAGGCCTAACAAACAGCAAAAGCACTAGTCACTGTCGATCTACTATCCCTCATATTACAAAAGTCGACCTATTCTGTGAAAGAAAGAAATATTCCCAACAAAGGACAGTTGTGGGATGCGATAGATCCCAAATTAATACAATCAATGGCATCAAAACATTTTGAAACAACAGATCAGAACTTTTAGCTTAAAATGTTGATTAGGCCATTTCTCCACATTATAAGCGCAGCAATGTGCAGTAACTGCATGTTCCATTAGAAAAAAATACAGGTTATTAAAAGTGAGATTATGCTTTTATTATAATGGTGCATTTTTAAGGTGAAAAATATCTTCCCCCAAAACATGAAACTCACTCGCTGCTTAGGTATGCCAGTTAGACTGTACAGCCATTATAAAGCTTAGGTATGCCAGTTAGACTCTACACCCATTATAAAGCTTAGGTATGCCAGTTAGACTCTACACCCATTATAAAGCTTAAGTATGCCAGTTAGACTCTACACCCAACCTTATAGGACTATGGACTAGACTACATGAGGTGTGATACTAACCTTATAGGACTATGGACTAGACTACATGAGGTGTGATACTAACCTTATAGGACTATGGACTAGACTACATGAGGTGTGATACTAACCTTATAGGACTATGGACTAGACTACATGAGGTGTGATACTAACCTTATAGGACTATGGACTAGACTACATGAGGTGTGATACTAACCTTATAGGACTATGGACTAGACTACATGAGGTGTGATACTAACCTTATAGGACTATGGACTAGACTACATGAGGTGTGATACTAACCTTATAGGACTATGGACTAGACTACATGAGGTGTGATACTAACCTTATCAAACTATGGACTAGACTACATGAGGTGTGATACTAACCTTATAGGACTATGGACTAGACTACATGAGGTGTGATACTAACCTTATAGGACTATGGACTAGACTACATGAGGTGTGATACTAACCTTATAGGCCTATGGACTAGACTACATGAGGTGTGATACTAACCTTATAGGACTATGGACTAGCCTACATGAGGTGTGATACTAACCTTATAGGACTATGGACTAGACTACATGAGGTGTGATACTAACCTTATAGGACTATGGACTAGACTACATGAGGTGTGATACTAACCTTATAGGCCTATGGACTAGACTACATGAGGTGTGATACTAACCTTATAGGACTATGGACTAGACTACATGAGGTGTGATACTAACCTTATAGGACTATGGACTAGACTACATGAGGTGTGATACTAACCTTATAGGCCTATGGACTAGACTACATGAGGTGTGATACTAACCTTATAGGACTATGGACTAGACTACATGAGGTGTGATACTAACCTTATAGGCCTATGGACTAGACTACATGAGGTGTGATACTAACCTTATAGGACTATGGACTAGACTACATGAGGTGTGATACTAACCTTATAGGACTATGGACTAGACTACATGAGGTGTGATACTAACCTTATAGGCCTATGGACTAGCCTACATGAGGTGTGATACTAACCTTATAGGCCTATGGACTAGCCTACATGAGGTGTGATACTAACCTTATAGGACTATGGACTAGCCTACATGAGGTGTGATACTAACCTTATAGGACTATGGACTAGACTACATGAGGTGTGATACTAACCTTATAGGACTATGGACTAGACTACATGAGGTGTGATACTAACCTTATAGGACTATGGACTAGCCTACATGAGGTGTGATACTAACCTTATAGGACTATGGACTAGACTACATGAGGTGTGATACTAACCTTATAGGCCTATGGACTAGACTACATGAGGTGTGATACTAACCTTATAGGACTATGGACTAGCCTACATGAGGTGTGATACTAACCTTATAGGACTATGGACTAGCCTACATGAGGTGTGATACTAACCTTATAGGCCTATGGACTAGCCTACATGAGGTGTGATACTAACCTTATAGGACTATGGACTAGCCTACATGAGGTGTGATACTAACCTTATAGGACTATGGACTAGCCTACATGAGGTGTGATACTAACCTTATAGGACTATGGACTAGCCTACATGAGGTGTGATACTAACCTTATAGGACTATGGACTAGCCTACATGAGGTGTGATACTAACCTTATAGGCCTATGGACTAGCCTACATGAGGTGTGATACTAACCTTATAGGCCTATGGACTAGCCTACATGAGGTGTGATACTAACCTTATAGGACTATGGACTAGCCTACATGAGGTGTGATACTAACCTTATAGGACTATGGACTAGCCTACATGAGGTGTGATACTAACCTTATAGGACTATGGACTAGCCTACATGAGGTGTGATACTAACCTTATAGGACTATGGACTAGCCTACATGAGGTGTGATACTAACCTTATAGGCCTATGGACTAGCCTACATGAGGTGTGATACTAACCTTATAGGACTATGGACTAGCCTACATGAGGTGTGATACTAACCTTATAGGACTATGGACTAGACTACATGAGGTGTGATACTAATAATGTACTTTTTACTCCATACATTTTCCCTGACACTCAAAAGTAGTCTTTACATTTTGAATGCTTAGCAGGACCGAACATGGTCCAAATCACACACTAAACAGAGAACATCCCTGGTCATCCCTACTGACTCTGATCTGGAGGACTCACTAAACAGAGAACATCCCTGGTCATCCCTACTGCCTCTGATCTGGAGGACGCACTAAACAGAGAACATCCCTGGTCATCCCTACTGCCTCTGATCTGGAGGACCCACTAAACAGAGAACATCCCTGGTCATCCCTACTGACTCTGATCTGGAGGACTCACTAAACAGAGAACATCCCTGGTCATCCCTACTGCCTCTGATCTGGAGGACTCACTAAACAGAGAACATCCCTGGTCATCCCTACTGCCTTCACTAAACAGAGAACATCCCTGGTCATCCCTATTGCCTCTGATCTGGAGGACTCACTAAACAGAGAACATCCCTGGTCATCCCTATTGCCTCTGATCTGGAGGACTCACTAAACAGAGAACATCCCTGGTCATCCCTATTGCCTCTGATCTGGCAGACTCACTAAACAGAGAACATCCCTGGTCATCCCTATTGCCTCTGATCTGGCAGACTCACTAAACAGAGAACATCCCTGGTCGTCCCTACTGCCTCTGATCTGGAGGACTCACTAAACAGGGGAACATCCCTGGTCATCCCTACTGCCTCTGATCTGGAGGACTCACTAAACAGAGAACATCCCTGGTCATCCCTACTGACTCTGATCTGGAGGACTCACTAAACAGAGAACATCCCTGGTCATCCCTACTGCCTCTGATCTGGTGGACTCACTAAACAGAGAACATCCCTGGTCATCCCTACTGACTCTGATCTGGAGGACTCACTAAACAGAGAACATCCCTGGTCATCCCTACTGCCTCTGATCTGGAGGACCCACTAAACAGAGAACACCCCTGGTCATCCCTACTGCCTCTGATCTGGAGGACTCACTAAACAGAGAACATCCCTGGTCATCCCTACTGCCTCTGATCTGGTGGACTCACTAAACAGAGAACATCCCTGGTCATCCCTACTGCCTCTGATCTGGAGGACTCACTAAACAGAGAACATCCCTGGTCGTCCCTACTGCCTCTGATCTGGAGGACTCACTAAACAGAGAACATCCCTGGTCGTCCCTACTGCCTCTGATCTGGAGGACTCACTAAACAGAGAACATCCCTGGTCGTCCCTACTGCCTCTGATCTGGAGGACTCACTAAACAGAGAACATCCCTGGTCATCCCTACTGCATCTGATCTGGAGGACTCACTAAACAGAGAACATCCCTGGTCATCCCTACTGCCTCTGATCTGGAGGGCTCACTAAACAGAGAACATCCCTGGTCATCCCTACTGCCTCTGATCTGGAGGACCCACTAAACAGAGAACATCCCTGGTCGTCCCTACTGCCTCTGATCTGGAGGACTCACTAAACAGAGAACATCCCTGGTCATCCCTACTGCATCTGATCTGGAGGACTCACTAAACAGAGAACATCCCTGGTCATCCCTACTGCCTCTGATCTGGTGGACTCACTAAACAGAGAACATCCCTGGTCATCCCTACTGCCTCTGATCTGGAGGACTCACTAAACAGAGAACATCCCTGGTCATCCCTACTGCATCTGATCTGGAGGACTCACTAAACAGAGAACATCCCTGGTCATCCCTACTGCATCTGATCTGGAGGACTCACTAAACAGAGAACATCCCTGGTCATCCCTACTGCCTCTGATCTGGAGGACTCACTAAACAGAGAACATCCCTGGTCATCCCTACTGACTCTGATCTGGAGGACTCACTAAACAGAGAACATCCCTGGTCATCCCTACTGCCTCTGATCTGGTGGACTCACTAAACAGAGAACATCCCTGGTCATCCCTACTGACTCTGATCTGGAGGACTCACTAAACAGAGAACATCCCTGGTCATCCCTACTGCCTCTGATCTGGAGGACCCACTAAACAGAGAACACCCCTGGTCATCCCTACTGCCTCTGATCTGGAGGACTCACTAAACAGAGAACATCCCTGGTCATCCCTACTGCCTCTGATCTGGTGGACTCACTAAACAGAGAACATCCCTGGTCATCCCTACTGCCTCTGATCTGGAGGACTCACTAAACAGAGAACATCCCTGGTCGTCCCTACTGCCTCTGATCTGGAGGACTCACTAAACAGAGAACATCCCTGGTCGTCCCTACTGCCTCTGATCTGGAGGACTCACTAAACAGAGAACATCCCTGGTCGTCCCTACTGCCTCTGATCTGGAGGACGCACTAAACAGAGAACATCCCTGGTCATCCCTACTGCCTCTGATCTGGAGGACCCACTAAACAGAGAACATCCCTGGTCATCCCTACTGACTCTGATCTGGAGGACTCACTAAACAGAGAACATCCCTGGTCATCCCTACTGCCTCTGATCTGGAGGACTCACTAAACAGAGAACATCCCTGGTCATCCCTACTGCCTTCACTAAACAGAGAACATCCCTGGTCATCCCTATTGCCTCTGATCTGGAGGACTCACTAAACAGAGAACATCCCTGGTCATCCCTATTGCCTCTGATCTGGAGGACTCACTAAACAGAGAACATCCCTGGTCATCCCTATTGCCTCTGATCTGGCAGACTCACTAAACAGAGAACATCCCTGGTCATCCCTATTGCCTCTGATCTGGCAGACTCACTAAACAGAGAACATCCCTGGTCGTCCCTACTGCCTCTGATCTGGAGGACTCACTAAACAGGGGAACATCCCTGGTCATCCCTACTGCCTCTGATCTGGAGGACTCACTAAACAGAGAACATCCCTGGTCATCCCTACTGACTCTGATCTGGAGGACTCACTAAACAGAGAACATCCCTGGTCATCCCTACTGCCTCTGATCTGGTGGACTCACTA
Organism: Oncorhynchus kisutch; assembly: GCF_002021735.2. Lineage (NCBI taxonomy): Eukaryota > Metazoa > Chordata > Actinopteri > Salmoniformes > Salmonidae > Oncorhynchus > Oncorhynchus kisutch. Next base: position 50,091,331 of record NC_034199.2, read on the forward strand.
AACAGAGAACATCCCTGGTCATCCCTACTGACTCTGATCTGGAGGACTCACTAAACAGAGAACATCCCTGGTCATCCCTACTGCCTCTGATCTGGAGGACCCACTAAACAGAGAACACCCCTGGTCATCCCTACTGCCTCTGATCTGGAGGACTCACTAAACAGAGAACATCCCTGGTCATCCCTACTGCCTCTGATCTGGTGGACTCACTAAACAGAGAACATCCCTGGTCATCCCTACTGCCTCTGATCTGGAGGACTCACTAAACAGAGAACATCCCTGGTCGTCCCTACTGCCTCTGATCTGGAGGACTCACTAAACAGAGAACATCCCTGGTCGTCCCTACTGCCTCTGATCTGGAGGACTCACTAAACAGAGAACATCCCTGGTCGTCCCTACTGCCTCTGATCTGGAGGACTCACTAAACAGAGAACATCCCTGGTCATCCCTACTGCATCTGATCTGGAGGACTCACTAAACAGAGAACATCCCTGGTCATCCCTACTGCCTCTGATCTGGAGGGCTCACTAAACAGAGAACATCCCTGGTCATCCCTACTGCCTCTGATCTGGAGGACCCACTAAACAGAGAACATCCCTGGTCGTCCCTACTGCCTCTGATCTGGAGGACTCACTAAACAGAGAACATCCCTGGTCATCCCTACTGCATCTGATCTGGAGGACTCACTAAACAGAGAACATCCCTGGTCATCCCTACTGCCTCTGATCTGGTGGACTCACTAAACAGAGAACATCCCTGGTCATCCCTACTGCCTCTGATCTGGAGGACTCACTAAACAGAGAACATCCCTGGTCATCCCTACTGCATCTGATCTGGAGGACTCACTAAACAGAGAACATCCCTGGTCATCCCTACTGCATCTGATCTGGAGGACTCACTAAACAGAGAACATCCCTGGTCATCCCTACTGCCTCTGATCTGGAGGACTCACTAAACAGAGAACATCCCTGGTCATCCCTACTGACTCTGATCTGGAGGACTCACTAAACAGAGAACATCCCTGGTCATCCCTACTGCCTCTGATCTGGTGGACTCACTAAACAGAGAACATCCCTGGTCATCCCTACTGACTCTGATCTGGAGGACTCACTAAACAGAGAACATCCCTGGTCATCCCTACTGCCTCTGATCTGGAGGACCCACTAAACAGAGAACACCCCTGGTCATCCCTACTGCCTCTGATCTGGAGGACTCACTAAACAGAGAACATCCCTGGTCATCCCTACTGCCTCTGATCTGGTGGACTCACTAAACAGAGAACATCCCTGGTCATCCCTACTGCCTCTGATCTGGAGGACTCACTAAACAGAGAACATCCCTGGTCGTCCCTACTGCCTCTGATCTGGAGGACTCACTAAACAGAGAACATCCCTGGTCGTCCCTACTGCCTCTGATCTGGAGGACTCACTAAACAGAGAACATCCCTGGTCGTCCCTACTGCCTCTGATCTGGAGGACTCACTAAACAGAGAACATCCCTGGTCATCCCTACTGCATCTGATCTGGAGGACTCACTAAACAGAGAACATCCCTGGTCATCCCTACTGCCTCTGATCTGGAGGGCTCACTAAACAGAGAACATCCCTGGTCATCCCTACTGCCTCTGATCTGGAGGACCCACTAAACAGAGAACATCCCTGGTCGTCCCTACTGCCTCTGATCTGGAGGACTCACTAAACAGAGAACATCCCTGGTCATCCCTACTGCATCTGATCTGGAGGACTCACTAAACAGAGAACATCCCTGGTCATCCCTACTGCCTCTGATCTGGAGGACTCACTAAACAGAGAACATCCCTGGTCATCCCTACTGCCTCTGATCTGGTGGACTCACTAAACAGAGAACATCCCTGGTCATCCCTACTGCCTCTGATCTGGAGGACTCACTAAACAGAGAACATCCCTGGTCATCCCTACTGCCTCTGATCTGGTGGACTCACTAAACAGAGAACATCCCTGGTCATCCCTACTGCCTCTGATCTGGAGGACTCACTAAACAGAGAACATCCCTGGTCGTCCCTACTGCCTCTGATCTGGAGGACTCACTAAACAGAGAACATCCCTGGTCGTCCCTACTGCCTCTGATCTGGAGGACTCACTAAACAGAGAACATCCCTGGTCATCCCTACTGCATCTGATCTGGAGGACTCACTAAACAGAGAACATCCCTGGTCATCCCTACTGCCTCTGATCTGGAGGGCTCACTAAACAGAGAACATCCCTGGTCATCCCTACTGCCTCTGATCTGGAGGACCCACTAAACAGAGAACATCCCTGGTCGTCCCTACTGCCTCTGATCTGGAGGACTCACTAAACAGAGAACATCCCTGGTCATCCCTACTGCATCTGATCTGGAGGACTCACTAAACAGAGAACATCCCTGGTCATCCCTACTGCCTCTGATCTGGAGGACTCACTAAACAGAGAACATCCCTGGTCATCCCTACTGCCTCTGATCTGGTGGACTCACTAAACAGAGAACATCCCTGGTCATCCCTACTGCCTCTGATCTGGAGGACTCACTAAACAGAGAACATCCCTGGTCATCCCTACTGCATCTGATCTGGAGGACTCACTAAACAGAGAACATCCCTGGTCATCCCTACTGCATCTGATCTGGAGGACTCACTAAACAGAGAACATCCCTGGTCATCCCTACTGCCTCTGATCTGGTGGACTCACTAAACAGAGAACATCCCTGGTCATCCCTACTGCCTCTGATCTGGAGGACTCACTAAACAGAGAACATCCCTGGTCATCCCTACTGCATCTGATCTGGAGGACTCACTAAACAGAGAACATCCCTGGTCATCCCTACTGCATCTGATCTGGAGGACTCACTAAACAGAGAACATCCCTGGTCATCCCTACTGCCTCTGATCTGGAGGACTCACTAAACAGAGAACATCCCTGGTCATCCCTACTGCATCTGATCTGGAGGACTCACTAAACAGAGAACATCCCTGGTCATCCCTACTGCATCTGATCTGGAGGACTCACTAAACAGAGAACATCCCTGGTCATCCCTACTGCCTCTGATCTGGTGGACTCACTAAACAGAGAACATCCCTGGTCATCCCTACTGCCTCTGATCTGGTGGACTCACTAAACAGAGAACATCCCTGGTCATCCCTACTGCCTCTGATCTGGAGGGCTCACTAAACAGAGAACATCCCTGGTCATCCCTACTGCCTCTGATCTGGAGGGCTCACTAAACAGAGAACATCCCTGGTCATCCCTACTGCCTCTGATCTGGAGGACTCACTAAACAGAGAACATCCCTGGTCGTCCCTACTGCCTCTGATCTGGAGGACTCACTAAACAGAGAACATCCCTGGTCATCCCTACTGCATCTGATCTGGAGGACTCACTAAACAGAGAACATCCCTGGTCATCCCTACTGCCTCTGATCTGGTGGACTCACTAAACAGAGAACATCCCTGGTCATCCCTACTGCCTCTGATCTGGAGGGCTCACTAAACAGAGAACATCCCTGGTCATCCCTACTGCCTCTGATCTGGAGGGCTCACTAAACAGAGAACATCCCTGGTCATCCCTATTGCCTCTGATCTGGAGGGCTCACTAAACAGAGAACATCCCTGGTCATCCCTACTGCCTCTGATCTGGAGGGCTCACTAAACAGAGAACATCCCTGGTCATCCCTATTGCCTCTGATCTGGAGGACCCACTAAACAGAGAACATCCCTGGTCATCCCTACTGCCTCTGATCTGGAGGGCTCACTAAACAGAGAACATCCCTGGTCATCCCTACTGCCTCTGATCTGGAGGACTCACTAAACAGAGAACATCCCTGGTCGTCCCTACTGCCTCTGATCTGGAGGACTCACTAAACAGAGAACATCCCTGGTCATCCCTACTGCATCTGATCTGGAGGACTCACTAAACAGAGAACATCCCTGGTCATCCCTACTGCATCTGATCTGGAGGACTCACTAAACAGAGAACATCCCTGGTCATCCCTACTGCCTCTGATCTGGTGGACTCACTAAACAGAGAACATCCCTGGTCATCCCTACTGCCTCTGATCTGGAGGACTCACTAAACAGAGAACATCCCTGGTCGTCCCTACTGCCTCTGATCTGGAGGACTCACTAAACAGAGAACATCCCTGGTCATCCCTACTGCCTCTGATCTGGAGGACTCACTAAACAGAGAACATCCCTGGTCATCCCTACTGCCTCTGATCTGGAGGACTCACTAAACAGAGAACATCCCTGGTCGTCCCTACTGCCTCTGATCTGGAGGACTCACTAAACAGAGAACATCCCTGGTCATCCCTACTGCCTCTGATCTGGAGGACTCACTAAACAGAGAACATCCCTGGTCGTCCCTACTGCCTTCACTAAACAGAGAACATCCCTACTGCCTCTGATCTGGAGGACTCACTAAACACAGATGCTTCATTTGTGTGCCGCAGTATCCGTACATTAACATAACAAGAAAACAGTGCAGTCTGATTTGCTTAATAAGGAATTTTAAAATGATTTATAGTTTTACTTTTGATACTTAACCTCTCTTGGGTAAGGGGCAGTATTTTCACCTCCAGATGAAAAGCGTGCCCAAAGTAAACTGCCTGTTACTCAGGCCTAGAAGCCAGGATATGCATATAATTCGTAGATTTGGATAGAAAACACTCTAAAGTTTCCAAAACTGTTAAAATAATGTCTGTGAGTATAACAGAACTGATTTGGCAGGCGACAATCTGAGAAAAATCCATCCAGGAAGTGGAATTATTTTCATGTGGCTGTTTTTCAACTCCATGCCTATAGAGAATCCAATGGGTTAAGAATCATATTGCAGTTCCTGTGGCTTCCACTAGATGTCAACAGTCTTTAGACATGGTTTCAGGCTTTTATTTTGAAAACCGATGAGTTAAAAGCCATTTTGGTCAGAGGACGTATGCAGACCTGATTTGCGTGCAGTTTGTTATTTTTCCTTTACAAGAAGTTCATCTTTAAGCCGATGTATGACACTTGTATTTTTTATGAATGTTTATGATGACTTTCTGTAGTTTGAATTTGGCGCTCTGCAATTTCACGCGTACCACATACCCTAGAGAGGTTTTAAGCATATTTTAGCAATTCGATTTCCTTTTGATACTTAACTATCTTTAAAACTAAATACTTTTAGACTTTTACTCAAGTAGTATTTTACTGGGTCACTTTCACTTTTACTTGAGTCATTTACTATCTTTACTTTTACAGAAGTATGACAACTGGTTACTTTTTCCACCATAAATAAATAAAATCACTCTGGACTGTCCACATTTAAACTGTGTAACTAAATTCAGTCAAATCGGGGGGAGTTATTTGTGCCAGAAGGGCATAGGCCTATATGGACACGCTGAAGGCAACGGCCTCAACCACTACACCACCCCAGGCCACGATTGAACTCAAATTTGACCTTAGTATACACTTGACACTAGTATGTTGTAGCCTAGTGGAAACCAATATCTATCTTGTGTTATTAAGCTGTATAAAACTACGATTGTTGATGTGCTGCATTTCAGATTTTTTTTAAATGACATTTGAATGTTGCAGTAGTAGGACCTAGCGTTTGAGCGAGCGAGATAAAATATTATTTTGATAACAGGCCTGATGACTAGACATCCTCCGCATGGAAAGATACCTGCTCATTTTCAAGAATTGACGAGGCTCATTTGAACAGGAAAATTCTCTGTGACAAACGAGTGATCACGTTACGATCTAACATCTGTAGAATCATTCGCACAACTGTACAGTTTTTTGTGAACATGTTTTTTTGTGAACATGTTTTTGTGAACATGTTTTTGTGAACATGTTTTTTTGTGAACATGTTTTTGTGAACATGTTTTTGTGAACATGTTTTTGTGAACATGTTTTTGTGAACATGTTTTTGTGAACATGTTTTTGTGTGAACATGTTTTTTTGTGATGTCCCAACAATGTTCTCAGCAGACTGTTCCTACAGATGATATTACCAAACGAAGATAAATGACATAAAACACAATGGAAAAAGACGTTGAGTACCTTTAAATTATATAATGTGCAGAAAACTACATTTACGGCCATTGTCCATTGAAGTTGATGGGTCATTTATAACAAAATCTTTAGATATTGACAATCATTTCAATGACTATTTCACTAGGAAAGTGTAAAAAAACTCTAAGCAAAAAATACAATAGTCATATTTCTGTGTAGAAGAAAAGAGAAGGATTGCTGAGGTGGCAGGTTGCCTTGGGCCGAAAGGTTGCTGGATCGAATCTCTGAGCTGACAAGGTAAAAGATCTGTTGTTCTGCCCCTGAACAAGGCAGTTAATCCACTGTTCCTTAGTAGGCTTTCATTGTAAATAAGAATTTGTTCAACTGACTTGCCTAGTTAAATAAAGGTCAACATAATTTAATTTGGTCAAGTTAGTGTGGAAAAATGATTGTTTTACAGTACCAGTCAAAAGTTTGGACACACATTCAATGGTATTTCTTTATTTTCTAATAGTGAAGACATCAAAACTATGAAGTAACCAAAAAAGTATTAAACAAATCAAAATATATTTTATATTTGAGATTCTTCAAAGTAGCCACCCGTTGCCTTGGTGACAGCTTTGCACACTCTTGGCATTCTCTCAACCAGCTTCATGAGGAATGCTTTTCCAACTGTCTTGAAGGAGTTCCCACATATGCTGAGCACTTGTTGGCTACTTTTTATTCACTTTATTCAGTCCAACTCATCCCTAACCATCTCAACTGGGTTGAGGTCGGGTGATTGTGGAGGACAGGTCATCTAATTCAGCACTCCATCACTCTCTTTGGTGAAATAGCCCTTACACAGCCTGGAGGTGTGTTTTGGGTCATTGTCCTGTTGAGAAACAAATGATTGTCCCACTAAGCGCAAACCAGATGGGATGGCGTATCGCTGCAGAATGCTGTGGTAACCATGCTGATTCCTTGTCACCAACACACCTCCTCCTCCATGCTTCACGGTGGAAACCACACATGCGGAGATTATCCGTTTACCTACTCTGCATCTCACAAAGACACGGCGGTTGGAACCAAAAATCTCAAATTTGGACTCATCAGACCAAAGGACAAATTTCCAATTGCTCGTGTTTCTTGGCCCAAGCAAGTATCATCTTTTTGGTGTCCTTTAATAGTGGTTTCTTTGCAGCAATTCAACCATGAAGGTCTGATCCACACAGTCTCCTCTGAACAGTTGATGTTGAGATGTGTCTGTTACTTGAACTTTGTGAAGCTTTTATTTGGTCTGCAATTTCTGAGGCTCCAATGAACGTATCCTCTGCAGCAGAGATAACTCTGGGTCTTCCATCCCTGAGGCTGGGTCCTCATGAGAGCCAGTTTCATCATAGCGCTGGATGGTTTTTGCGACTGCACTTGAAGAAACTTTCAAAGTTCTTGACATTTTCCAGATTGACTGACCTTCATGTCTTAAAGTAATGATGGACTGTCATTTCTCTTTGCTTATCTGAGCAGTTCTTACCATAATATGGACTTGGTATTTTACCAAATAGGGCTATCTTCTGTATATCACCCCTACCTTGTCACAACACAACTGATTGGCTCACAGATGAACTTTTAACAAGGCAAGTTCCAGGTGACTACCTCATGAAGCTATTTGTTTCACACTTGTTTTGGTTACTACATGATTCCATATGTGTTATTTCATTAGTTTTGATGTCTTCACTATTATTCTACAATGTAGAAAATAGTTTAAAAAAATAAAGAAAAACCCTTGAATGAGTAGGTGTTGTAAACCTTTTGATGGGTAATATATATATATCAGCCAGGTACAGATAACCATGAAGGGAAACTATAGGGCAGACTGTATTACCACCAGGTACAGATAACCATGAAGGGAAACTATAGGGCAGACTGTATTACCACCAGGTACAGATAACCATGAAGGGAAACTATAGGGCAGACTGTATTACCACCAGGTACAGATAACCATGAAGGGAAACTATAGGGCAGACTGTATTACCACCAGGTACAGATAACCATGAAGGGAAACTATAGGGCAGACTGTATTACCACCAGGTACAGATAACCATGAAGGGAAACTATAGGGCAGACTGTATTACCACCAGGTATAGATAACCATGAAGGGAAACTATAGGGCAGACTGTATTACCACCAGGTATAGATAACCATGAAGGGAAACTATAGGGCAGACTGTATTACCACCAGGTACAGATAACCATGAAGGTAAACTATAGAGAATGGTAGCAGACTGTATTACCACCAGGTATAGATAACCATGAAGGTAAACTATAGAGAATGGTAGCAGACTGTATTACCACCAGGTATAGATAACCATGAAGGTAAACTATAGAGAATGGTAGCAGACTGTATTACCACCAGGTATAGATAACCATGAAGGTAAACTATAGAGAATGGTAGCAGACTGTATTACCACCAGGTATAGATAACCATGAAGCCGTCCAATCAGATTGCTTCCTGCTCTTAGTAAAATGGAGAGAATTGTCTTTGACCAAAATGCAATGCTATTTTTTTTCAGAGAACAAGTGAACTACTTACTTTCACATAGAGAAGGGCAATACACGTGTACCGACTCAGATGACTGATGATTGGTTAAAAGAAAGCTTCTTTTTTTTTTACCAAAGCAGAAGCGGGGCGGTGTGTCCACTTAGTTATTGTTTGAATTGCAGAGTGGCCCTTTAATCAGAGTATATATTCTTTATCAGCCCACCCACCTTCTGGGTCCTCCACATCACCGGCTTCCTTCTTCCATTTCTTCTTCTTGGTTGATTTGGTGATTGGCATCACGTCTGGATGGATCAATCAAACAATTCAGTTCATTGATCAAACTTTTTAATAGGGTTGAAGTAGCTACAGTGCCTTGCGAAAGTATTCGGCCCCCTTGAACTTTGCGACCTTTTGCCACATTTCAGGCTTCAAACATAAAGATATAAAACTGTATTTTTTTGTGAAGAATCAACAACAAGTGGGACACAATCATGAAGTGGAACGACATTTATTGGATATTTCAAACTTTTTTTTTAAATCAAAAACTGAAAAATTGGCCGTGCAAAATTATTCAGCCCCTTTACTTTCAGTGCAGCAAACTCTCTCCAGAAGTTCAGTGAGGATCTCTGAATGATCCAATGTTGACCTAAATGACTAATGATGATAAATACAATCCACCTGTGTGTAATCAAGTCTCCGTATAAATGCACCTGCACTGTGATAGTCTCAGAGGTCCGTTAAAAGCGCAGAGAGCATCATGAAGAACAAGGAACACACCAGGCAGGTCCGAGATACTGTTGTGAAGAAGATTAAAGCCGGATTTGGATACAAAAAGATTTCCCAAGCTTTAAACACCCCAAGGAGCACTGTGCAAGCGATAATATTGAAATGGAAGGAGTATCAGACCACTGCAAATCTACCAAGACCTGGCCGTCCCTCTAAACTTTCAGCTCATACAAGGAGAAGACTGATCAGAGGTGCAGCCAAGAGGCCCATGATCACTCTGGATGAACTGCAGAGATCTACAGCTGAGGTGGGAGACTCTGTCCATAGGACAACAATCAGTCGTATATTGCACAAATCTGGCCTTTATGGAAGAGTGGCAAGAAGATAGCCATTTCTTAAAGATATCCATAAAAAGTGTTGTTTAAAGTTTGCCACAAGCCACCTGGGAGACACACCAAACATGTGGAAGAAGGTGCTCTGGTCAGATGAAACCAAAAATTGAACATTTGGCAACAATGCAAAACGTTATGTTTGGCGTAAAACAAACACAGCTCATCACCCTGAACACACCATCCCCACTGTCAAACATGGTGGTGGCAGCATCATGGTTTGGGCCTGCTTTTCTTCAGCAGGGACAGGGAAGATGGTTAAAATTGATGGGAAGATGGATGGAGCCAAATACAGGACCATTCTGGAAGAAAACCTGATGGAGTCTGCAAAAGACCTGAGAATGGGACGGAGATTTGTCTTCCAACAAGACAATGATCCAAAACATAAAGCAAAATCTACAATGGAATGGTTCAAAAATAAACATATCCAGGTGTTAGAATGGCCAAGTCAAAGTCCAGACCTGAATCCAATCGAGAATCTGTGGAAAGAACTGAAAACTGCTGTTCACAAATGCTCTCCATCCAACCTCACTGAGCTCAAGCTGTTTTGCATGGAGGAATGGGAAAAAAATTCAGTCTCTCGATGTGCAAAACTGATAGAGACATACCCCAAGCGACTTACAGCTGTAATCGCAGCAAAAGGTGGCGCTACAAAGTATTAACTTAAGGGGGCTGAATAATTTTGCATGCCCAATTTTTCAGTTTTGATTTGTTAAAAAAGTTTGAAATATCCAATAAATGTCGTTCCACTTCATGATTGTGTCCCACTTGTTGTTGATTCTTCACAAAAAATACAGTTTTATATCTTTATGTTTGAAGCCTGAAATGTGGCAAAAGGTCGCAAAGTTCAAGGGGGCCGAATACTTTCGCAAGGCACTGTATCTCTCATTAACATAAGGTATCTGAGGGCAGCGACACAATAGACCTTGCAGACACCTGAACACACTAAACACATGTCTATGCAGTCAATCTACACTGAGTGTACCAAACATTAGGAACACCTTCCTAATATTAAGTTGAACCCCCCTTTTCCCCTCAGAACAGCCTCAATTCGTCAGGGTCATGGACTCTACAAGGTGTTGATAGCGTTCCACAGTGATGCTGGTCCCATGTTGACTCTACAAGGTGTTGAAAGCGTTCCACAGGGATGCTGTTCCATGTTGACTCTACAAGGTGTTGAAAGGGTTCCACAGGGATGCTGGTCCCATGTTGACTCTACAAGGTGTCTAAAGTGTTCCACAGGGATGCTGGCCCATGTTGACTCTACAAGGTGTTGAAAGTGTTCCACGGGGATGCTGGCCCATGTTGACTACAATGCTTCCCACAGTTGTGTCAAGTTGGCTGTATGTCCTTTGGGTGGTGGACCATTCTTGATACACACAGGAAACTGTTGTGTGAAAAACCCCAGAAATGTTGCAGTTCTTGACACAAACCGGTGCGCCTGGCACCTACTACCATACCCCGTTCAAAGGCACTTCAATCTTTAGTCTTCCCCATTCACCCTCTGAACGACACACATACACAATCCATGTCTCAATTGTCTCAAGGCTTGTCAATCCTTCTTTAACCTGTCTCATCACCTTCATCTACATTGAGTGATGTGGATTTAACAAGTGACATCAATAAGGGATCATAGCTTTTACCTGGTCAGTCTCTGTCATGGAAAGAGTAGGTGTCCCTAATGTTTTGTCCACTCAGTGTATATATGACACGTACAGTACATCTAGTAAGTATAGACCGTCTGGTAAACACAGAAACGTGTCTTTCAGAGTAACGCAACGTTACAATACAATGACAGACAGACAGACAGACAGACAGACAGACAGACAGACAGACAGAGCAGACAGAGCAGACAGAGCAGACAGACAGAGCAGACAGACTGACAGACCTACTCACCGGCTCGGTCTTGACTGCGTTCGGCAACAACCATGAAAAGAGTCCAGAGGAGAAAACAACAACAATAATAATATCAGATACAAATCAACAAAAGTATCTTGGTCCACTTCAGTCCTCCAAAAGGAACCACTTCCTTCCCTCTCCGACCGCCTCCTATGGTGTCATCCACTGGACTGTCTCCTAGCACTGAGACGAGACTGTCTCTTCTCAGAAACAGCTTAGATTGACCCGAGGATAAGCAGGTTGGTTGTGACAGCCTATTGGTTGGCTATAAGCAGGTTGATTAGGTTGTGACAGCCTATTGGTTGGCTATAAGCAGGTTGATTAGGTTGTGACAGCCTATCGGTTGGCTAGCTGTCAAACCTGTACCAGACCCGTAGCTGATAGAGAACACAATAAGTGTATTAACTAGGTAACTAGGTAAACTAGGTCTATGATAATTACCTCCTCCCTATTCCACCTACGGAGAGGCCTACTCTACCTGGGCTTCAGAGAGAAACGGGAGGCAGCTAGCGAGAGAGAAGGGAGAGTGAGTGAGAGAGAGAGGGACCACTAGAACCATTTAGGTCTATAGGAAGTGATCCTATTATCTCTCCTATAGTCTGCTTTTCAAGGGCTCAATGATGACACTATGGTGACATCAGCTGGCACCACGAGGGTGGAACATATCAGCTGGCACCACGAGGGTGGATGGTGACATCAGCTGGCACCACGAGGGTGGAACATATCAGCTGGCACCACGAGGGTGGAACATATTAGCTGGCACCACGAGGGTGGATGGTGACATCAGCTGGCACCACGAGGGTGGAACATATCAGCTGGCACCACGAGGGTGGATGGTGACATCAGCTGGCACCACGAGGGTGGATGGTGACATCAGCTGGCACCACGAGGGTGGATGGTGACATCAGCTGGCACCACGAGGGTGGAACATATTAGCTGGCACCACGAGGGTGGAACATATTAGCTGGCACCACGAGGGTGGAACATATTAGCTGGCACCACGAGGGTGGAACATATTAGCTGACCCTATGAGGGTGGCACCACATCAGCTGACAGTTTGCTGACAACACCAACACAATTACATATCTAGGGTACAAATGGTCATTTTGGATCGTGCTGGTCAGAGAGAAAATAAATAACGAGATGTTTTAAAATAGAACCACTAACCTGGACATGGGATTAGAAGCACTAACCTGGGCATGGGAATAGAACCATTAACCTGGGCATGGGAATAGAACCACTAACCTAGACATGGGAATAGAACCACTAACCTGGACATGGGAATAGAACCACTAACCTGGACATGTGAATAGAACCACTAACCTGAGCATGGGAATAGAACCACTAACCTGGACATGGGAATAGAACCACTAACCTGGACATGGGATTAGAACCACTAACCTGGACATGGGATTAGAACCACTAACCTGGACATGGGAATAGAACCACTAACCTGGACATGGGAATAGAACCACTAACCTGGACATGGGAATAGAACCACTAACCTGGGCATGGGAATAGAACCACTAACCTGGGCATGGGAATAGAACCACTAACCTGGGCATGGGAATAGAACCACTAACCTGGACATGGGAATAGAACCACTAACCTGGGCATGGGAATAGAACCACTAACCTGGGCATGGGAATAGAACCACTAACCTGGGCATGGGAATAGAACCACTAACCTGGGCATGGGAATAGAACCACTAACCTGGACATGGGATTAGAACCACTAACCTGGGCATGGGAATAGAACCACTAACCTGGGCATGGGAATAGAACCACTAACCTGGGCATGGGAATAGAACCACTAACCTGGACATGGGAATAGAACCACTAACCTGGACATGGGAATAGAACCACTAACCTGGGCATGGGATTAGAACCACTAACCTGGACATGGGAATAGAACCACTAACCTGGGCATGGGAATAGAACCACTAACCTGGGAATAGAACCACTAACCTGGGAATAGAACCACTAACCTGGGAATAGAACCACTAACCTGGGCATGGGAATAGAACCACTAACCTGGGCATGGGATTAGAACCACTAACCTGGGCATGGGAATAGAACCACTAACCTGGGCATGGGATTAGAACCACTAAACTGGACATGGGATTAGAACCACTAACCTGCACATGGGAATAGAACCACTAACCTGGGCATGGGAATAGAACCACTAACCTGGGCATGGGAATAGAACCACTAACCTGGGAGTGGGAATAGAACCACTAACCTGGGCATGGGAATAGAACCACTAACCTGGACATGGGAATAGAACCACTAACCTGGACATGGGAATAGAACCACTAACCTGGGCATGGGAATAGAACCACTAACCTGGGCATGGGAATAGAACCACTAACCTGGACATGGGATTAGAACCACTAACCTGGGCATGGGATTAGAACCACTAACCTGGGAGTGGGAATAGAACCACTAACCTGGGCATGGGAATAGAACCACTAACCTGGGAGTGGGAATAGAACCACTAACCTGGGCATGGGAATATAACCACTAACCTGGACATGGGAATAGAACCACTAAGCTGGACATGGGATTAGAACCACTAACCTGGACATGGGAATAGAACCACTAACCTGGGCATGGGAATAGAACCACTAACCTGGACATGGGAATAGAACCACTAACCTGGACATGGGAATAGAACCACTAACCTGGGCATGGGAATAGAACCACTAACGTGGACATGGGAATAGAACCACTAACCTGGACATGGGAATAGAACCACTAACCTGGGCATGGGAATAGAACCACTAACCTGGACATGGGAATAGAACCACTAACCTGGACATGGGAATAGAACCACTAACCTGGACATGGGAATAGAACCACTAACCTGGACATGGGAATAGAACCACTAACCTGGACATGGGAATAGAACCACTAACCTGGACATGGGAATAGAACCACTAACCTGGACATGGGAATAGAACCACTAACCTGGGCATGGGAATAGAACCACTAACCTGGACATGGGAATAGAACCACTAACCTGGACATGGGATTAGAACCACTAACCTGGGAGTGGGAATAGAACCACTAACCTGGACATGGGAATAGAACCACTAACCTGGACATGGGATTAGAACCACTAACCTGGGAGTGGGAATAGAACCACTAACCTGGGAGTGGGAATAGAACCACTAACCTGGGAGTGGGAATAGAACCACTAACCTGGGAGTGGGAATAGAACCACTAACCTGGGAGTGGGAATAGAACCACTAACCTGGGCATGGGATTAGAACCACTAACCTGGACATGGGAATAGAACCACTAACCTGGACGTGGGATTAGAACCACTAACCTGGGAGTGGGAATAGAACCACTAACCTGGGAGTGGGAATAGAACCACTAACCTGGGCATGGGATTAGAACCACTAACCTGGGAGTGGGAATAGAACCACTAACCTGGGAGTGGAATTAGAACCACTAACCTGGACATGGGAATAGAACCACTAACCTGGGAGTGGGATTAGAACCACTAACCTGGGAGTGGGATTATAACCACTAACCTGGGAGTGGGATTAGAACCACTAACCTGGGAGTGGGAATAGAACCACTAACCTGGGCATGGGAATAGAACCACTAACCTGGGCATGGGATTAGAACCACTAACCTGGGAGTGGGAATAGAACCACTAACCTGGGAGTGGGATTAGAACCACTAACCTGGGCATGGGATTAGAACCACTAACCTGGGCATGGGATTAGAACCACTAACCTGGGAGTGGGAATAGAACCACTAACCTGGACATGGGATTAGAACCACTAACCTGGGAGTGGGAATAGAACCACTAACCTGGACATGGGATTAGAACCACTAACCTGGGAGTGGGAATAGAACCACTAACCTGGGCATGGGATTAGAACCACTAACCTGGACATGGGATTAGAACCACTAACCTGGGAGTGGGAATAGAACCACTAACCTGGACATGGGATTAGAACCACTAACCTGGGAGTGGGAATAGAACCACTAACCTGGGAGTGGGATTAGAACCACTAACCTGGACATGGGATTAGAACCACTAACCTGGGAGTGGGAATAGAACCACTAACCTGGACATGGGATTAGAACCACTAACCTGGACATGGGATTAGAACCATTAACCTGGGAGTGGGAATAGAACCACTAACCTGGACATGGGATTAGAACCACTAACCTGGGAGTGGGAATAGAACCACTAACCTGGACATGGGATTAGAACCACTAACCTGGGCATGGGATTAGAACCACTAACCTGGGCATGGGATTAGAACCACTAACCTGGGCATGGGAATAGAACCACTAACCTGGGAGTGGGATTAGAACCACTAACCTGGGAGTGGGAATAGAACCACTAACCTGGGCATGGGATTAGAACCACTAACCTGGACATGGGAATAGAACCACTAACCTGGGCATGGGATTAGAACCACTAACCTGGGAGTGGGATTAGAACCACTAACCTGGGCATGGGATTAGAACCACTAACCTGGGAGTGGGAATAGAACCACTAACCTGGGAGTGGGATTAGAACCACTAACCTGGGAGTGGGATTAGAACCATTAACCTGGGAGTGCACGTTTTGAACAATCAGCAATATGCTTAATATGGCAGTGTATGAGGCACAAAGACAAAAGACAATTGTTTTGTTGACTAATAACTGTACAACAAAGTCTTACAGGGCTTCAATCACTGACAGCAGATGTTAATCAAACTACACACTAAACATGCAACACTGGATTTTTGCATATACAAAACAACAACTGTTGTGGATCCTTGCAACCACATAAAAAAAACTCTAACAAAACGAACCAATAACTAAAGCCTAATAACTCAGGTCTACCTGACGTCTCTGTATTCAACCCAGTTAAATAATTAGCCACAAACATGAGACCCACCTCCTCCTACAGCCCAGGTCTCCAGAGGAGGAAAAAGTGTGTGACTTAACGTCTGTTCTTACCGTCTGTGACTTAACGTCTGTTCTTACCACCTGTGACTTAACGTCTGTTCTTATCACCTGTTACTTACCACCTGTGACTTAACGTCTGTTCTTACCACCTGTGACTTAACGTCTGTTCTTACCACCTGTTACTTACCACCTGTGACTTAACGTCTGTTACTTACCACCTGTGACTTAACGTCTGTTCTTACCACCTGTTACTTACCACCTGTGACTTACCACCTGTGACTTACCGCCTGTGACTTACCGCCTGTGACTTAACGCCTGTTACTTAACGCCTGTTCTTACCACTTGTTACTTAATGTCTGTTCTTACCACCTGTGACTTAACGTCTGTTCTTACCACCTGTTACTTACCACCTGTGACTTAACGTCTGTTACTTACCACCTGTGACTTAACGTCTGTTCTTACCACCTGTTACTTAACGTCTGTTCTTACCACCTGTTACTTACCACCTGTGACTTAACGTCTGTTCTTACCACTTGTTACTTACGGCCTGTGACTTAACGTCTGTTCTTACCACCTGTTACTTAACGTCTGTTCTTACCGCCTGTGACTTAACGTCTGTTCTTACCACCTGTTACTTACCGCCTGTGACTTAACGTCTGTTTTTACCACCTGTTACTTACCGTATGTGACTTAACGTCTGTTCTTACCACCTGTGACTTAACATCTGTTCTTACCACCTGTGACTTAACGTCTGTTCTTACCACCTGTGACTTAACGTCTGTTCTTACCACCTGTTACTTACCACCTGTGACTTAACGTCTGTTCTTACCACTTGTTACTTACGGCCTGTGACTTAACGTCTGTTCTTACCACCTGTTACTTAACGTCTGTTCTTACCGCCTGTGACTTAACGTCTGTTCTTACCACCTGTTACTTACCGCCTGTGACTTAACATCTGTTTTTACCACCTGTTACTTACCGTATGTGACTTAACGTCTGTTCTTACCGCCTGTGACTTAACATCTGTTCTTACCACCTGTGACTTAACGTCTGTTCTTACCACCTGTGACTTAACGTCTGTTCTTACCGTCTGTGACTTACCACCTGTGACTTACCACCTGTGACTTACCGCCTGTGACTTAACGCCTGTTACTTAACGTCTGTTCTTACCACTTGTTACTTACTGCCTGTGACTTAACGTCTGTTCTTACCACCTGTTACTTAACGTCTGTTCTTACCGCCTGTGACTTAACGTCTGTTCTTACCACCTGTTACTTACCGCCTGTGACTTAACGTCTGTTCTTACCACCTGTTACTTACCGTATGTGACTTACCGCCTGTGACTTAACATCTGTTCTTACCACCTGTGACTTAACGTCTGTTCTTACCACCTGTGACTTACCACCTGTGACTTACCGCCTGTTACTTAACGTCTGTTCTTACCACTTGTTAGTTAACGTCTGTTCTTACCGCCTGTTACTTACCGCCTGTGACTTAACATCTGTTACTTACCGCCTGTGACTTAACGTCTGTTCTTACCGCCTGTGACATAACGTCTGTTCTTACCACCTGTGACTTAACGTCTGTTCTTACCGTCTGTGACTTACCACCTGTGACTTACCGCCTGTTACTTACCGCCTGTTACTTAACGTCTGTTCTTACCACTTGTTACTTAACATCTGTTCTTACCGCCTGTGACTTAACGTCTGTTCTTACCACCTGTGACTTAACGTCTGTTACTTACCGCCTGTGACTTAACGTCTGTTCTTACCGCCTGTGACTTAACGTCTGTTCTTACCACCTGTGACTTAACGTCTGTACTTACCACATGTGACTTAACGTCTGTTCTTACCACCTGTTACTTACCGCCTGTGACTTAACATCTGTTTTTACCACCTGTTACTTACCGTATGTGACTTAACGTCTGTTCTTACCGCCTGTGACTTAACATCTGTTCTTACCACCTGTGACTTAACGTCTGTTCTTACCACCTGTGACTTACCACATGTGACTTACCGCCTGTGACTTAACGCCTGTTACTTAACGTCTGTTCTTACCACTTGTTACTTACTGCCTGTGACTTAATGTCTGTTCTTACCACCTGTTACTTAACGTCTGTTCTTACCGCCTGTGACTTAACGTCTGTTCTTACCACCTGTTACTTACCGCCTGTGACTTAACGTCTGTTCTTACCACCTGTTACTTACCGTATGTGACCTAACGTCTGTTCTTACCGCCTGTGACTTAACATCTGTTCTTACCACCTGTGACTTAACGTCTGTTCTTACCACCTGTGACTTACCACCTGTGACTTACCGCCTGTTACTTAACGTCTGTTCTTACCACTTGTTACTTAACGTCTGTTCCTACCGCCTGTTACTTACCGCCTGTGACTTAACATCTGTTACTTACCGCCTGTGACTTAACGTCTGTTCTTACCGCCTGTGACATAACGTCTGTTCTTACCACCTGTGACTTAACGTCTGTTCTTACCACCTGTGACTTAACGTCTGTTCTTACCGTCTGTGACTTACCACCTGTGACTTACCGCCTGTTACTTACCGCCTGTTACTTAACGTCTGTTCTTACCACTTGTTACTTAACATCTGTTCTTACCACCTGTTACTTACCGCCTGTGACTTAACGTCTGTTCTTACCACCTGTGACTTAACGTCTGTTACTTACCGCCTGTGACTTAACGTCTGTTCTTACCGCCTGTGACTTAACGTCTGTTCTTACCACCTGTGACTTAACGTCTGTACTTACCACATGTGACTTAACGTCTGTTCTTACCACCTGTTACTTACCGCCTGTGACTTAACATCTGTTCTTACCACTTGTGACTTAACGTCTGTTCTTACCACCTGTGACTTAACGTCTGTTCTTACCACCTGTGACTTAACGTCTGTTCTTACCACCTGTGACTTAACGTCTGTTCTTACCGCCTGTGACTTACCACCTGTGACTTACCGCCTGTTACTTACCGCCTGTGACTTAACATCTGTTCTTACCACTTGTGACTTAACGCCTGTTCTTACCACCTGTGACTTAACGTCTGTTCTTACCACCTGTGACTTAACGTCTGTTCTTACCACCTGTGACTTAACGTCTGTTCTTACCACCTGTGACTTAACGTCTGTTCTTACCACCTGTGACTTAACGTCTGTTCTTACCACCTGTGACTTAACGTCTGTTCTTACCACCTGTGACTTAACGTCTGTTCTTACCACCTGTTACTTACCGCCTGTGACTTAACATCTGTTCTTACCACTTGTGACTTAACGTCTGTTCTTACCACCTGTGACTTAACGTCTGTTCTTACCACCTGTGACTTAACGTCTGTTCTTACCACCTGTGACTTACCGCCTGTGACTTACCGCCTGTTACTTAACATCTGTTCTTACCACTTGTGACTTACCGCCTGTGACTTACCACCTGTGACTTACCGCCTGTTACTTAACGTCTGTTCTTACCACCTGTGACTTAACGTCTGTTCTTACCGCCTGTGACTTACCACCTGTGACTTACCGCCTGTTACTTACCGCCTGTTACTTACCGCCTGTGTCTTACCACCTGTTCTCTCCTCATTCTAGCACGGCTCAGGGCCTGGCTGAGGATATCAAGGTTAAGTCCCAAACGGCACCCTTTTCTTCCTGTACAGTGTACTACAGGGAACATGGTGTCATAGGTCTGCCTACCTCAGTAGTTGGTGGGGGAGGACAGCTCTGAGCCCCAGCTGAGGATACTGCTGCCTAATCCTGGTTAAATCCTCACAGGAGAGGATTACTCCTGAGGTATCTGAGGCAGAGATCACACTGACTACAGGTCTGGTGATGGAGAAGGGTTAGCCTGGTCCATGGATCTGTTGTTGCGGTGTTGCCAACTCCTGTGGTCATTGTCACGTGTGGGATTGTGAACTGGAAAAGTAGGATAGGGGAGAATCACAGACTGCCTTGTCTGAGTTGCCTGGTAACAGCAGCCCGACATGGTCATCACCGTCCTCTGGTCTCTTCTTCCCAAGACCGCATGACCTCATTCTGTTTCAACAGAAGACTTTAGTCTTGTGTCACATTCTCATATTTTTTTAAATACACTGTAACCATAGCAACTGAAAAAGACAACGTTTCGATGACATTTAATTAATACATTAATACATGTAATATGTAACATGTAATATGTAATATGTAACATGTAACATGTAATATGTAACATGTAACATGTCATATGTAATATGTAATATGTAACATGTAACATGTAATATGTAATATGTCACATGTAATATGTAATATGTAATATGTAACATGTAATATGTAATATGTCACATGTAACATGTAACATGTAATATGTAATACATAAAAAAAGACACTGAAACAGAAACATACATTGTGATAATAAGCTACATGGACAGATATTCTGCACTAGATAGCAGTACATTACATTCTCATGTCTGAAACTCAGTAGGAGTCCGGTTTTTCCAGTTTATCAAACTAGTCACTTCAAACAAGTACTATGATAGAAAACACAACATGACCACAGTCTGTGGGCGTGTCCTCAACGCCAACCGGATCAATAGATCTGACCAATAGAATCGCATTATATAAAATTAATTAATTGTATTTATTTAACCTTTTATTTAAACATTGGAGTCATTTTGAGATGAAAATTCTCTTTACAAAACAATAAACATACATATATGTGTGTGTAAAACAATATAATTCAGCACACAATAACTAAATAAACATATTTAATGAAATCCCATTCAACTACATAGAGGTCCTCAATCAATAATGTAAACTGCCTGAGTGGCACCAGCACATCTAACTGCAGTGAACTCTGCAGATTATTCCATAAATTAGGGGCAAAAATATACAAAACGAAGATTTTTCCCAAATCTGTGGAGACTGGAGGGGATCTCTTGTGTTGTCCATTCTTGAGAACGGGTTTGGTAACTTATGATTCTTATCTTAGTTAATGATGTTACATCTATACATTCATGTATATACGACCTCAATTGGGCCGACCAACCAGTGCGAAGATTGGCACAGTGGCTAACCGGGCTATCTGCATTGTGTCCCGCCACCCACCAACCCCTCTTTACGCTACTGCTACTCTCTGTTCATCATATATACATAGTCACTTTAACCATATCTACATGTACATACTACCTCAATCAGCCTGACTAACCGGTGTCTGTATATAGCCTCGCTACTGTATATAGCCTCTCTACTGTATATAGCCTCGCTACTGTATATAGCCTCGCTACTGTATATAGCCTCGCTACTGTATATAGCCTCGCTACTGTATATAGCCTCTCTACTGTATATAGCCTCGCTACTGTATATAGTCTCTCTACTGTATATAGCCTCGCTACTGTATATAGCCTCTCTACTGTATATAGCCTCGCTACTGTATATAGCCTCTCTACTGTATATAGCCTCGCTACTGTATATAGCCTCTACTGTATATAGCCTCTCTACTGTATATAGCCCCGCTACTGTATATAGCCCCGCTACTGTATAGAGCCCCTCTACTATATAGAGCCCCTCTACTATATAGAGCCCCTCTACTGTATATAGCCTCTACTGTATATAGCCTCTACTGTAAATAGTCTCTACTGTATATAGCCTCTACTGTATATAGCCTCTCTACTGTATATAGCCTCTCTACTGTATATAGCCTCTCTACTGTATATAGTCTCTCTACTGTATATAGCCTCTCTACTGTATGTAGCCTCTCTACTGTATATAGCCTCTCTACTGTATATAGTCTCTCTACTGTATATAGCCTCTCTACTGTATATAGCCTCTCTACTGTATATAGCCTCTCTACTGTATATAGTCTCTCTACTGTATATAGCCTCTCTACTGTATGTAGCCTCTCTACTGTATGTAGCCTCTCTACTGTATATAGTCTCTACTGTATATAGCCTCTACTGTATATATCCTCTCTACTGTATATATCCTCTCTACTGTATATATCCTCTCTACTGTATATAGCCTCTCTACTGTATATAGCCTCTCTACTGTATATAGCCCCTCTACTGTATATAGCCTCTCTACTGTATATAGCCTCTCTACTGTATATAGCCCCTCTACTGTATATAGCCTCTACTGTATATAGCCTCTCTACTGTATATAGCCTCTCTACTGTATATAGCCTCTCTACTGTATATAGCCTCTCTACTGTATATAGCCCCTCTACTGTATATAGCCTCTCTACTGTATATAGCCTCTCTACTGTATATAGCCCCTCTACTGTATATAGCCTCTCTACTGTATATAGCCCCTCTACTGTATGTAGCCTCTCTACTGTATATAGCCTCTCTACTGTATATAGCCTCTCTACTGTATATAACCTCTCTACTGTATATAGCCTCTCTACTGTATATAGCCTCTCTACTGTATATAGCCCCTCTACTGTATATAGCCCCTCTACTGTATATAGCCCCTCTACTGTATATAGCCTCTACTGTATATAGCCTCTACTGTATATAGCCTCTCTACTGTATATAGCCTCTACTGTATATAGCCTCTACTGTATATAGCCTGTATTTTTACTGTTGTTTTATTTCTTTACCTAACTATTGTTCACCTAATACCTTCTTTGCACTATTGGTTAGAGCCTGTAAGTAAGCATTTCACTGTAAGGTCTATTACACCTGTTGTATTCAGCATTTCACTGTGAGGCCTACTACACCTGTTGTATTCAGCATTTCACTGTAAGGTCTACTACACCTGTTGTATTCAGCACGTGACAAATAAACGTTGATTTGATACATTTAGAGGAAGTGTCTGAACCCACCTTAGACCCCAGTAAAACAGAGCCCACCTTAGACCCCAGTAAAACAGAGTCCACCATAGACCCCAGTGAAACAGAGCCCACCTTAGACCCCGGTGAAACAGAACCCACAGTAGACCCCAGTAAAACAGAGCCCACCGTAGACCCCAGTAAAACAGAGCCCACCGTAGACCCCAGTAAAACAGAACCCACCGTAGACCCCAGTAAAACAGAGCCCACAGTAGACCCCAGTAAAACAGAGCCCACTGTAGACCCCAGTAAAACAGAGCCCACCTTAGACCCCAGTAAAACAGAGCCCACCGTAGACCCCAGTAAAACAGAGCCCACTGTAGACCCCAGTAAAACAGAGCCCACTGTAGACCCCAGTAAAACAGAGCCCACTGTAGACCCCGGCGATGCCATCACAACACCTCCGACGCTCCATGAAAAGATGACGCCGAGACTTCAGGGTCCAGAGCAGTGAAGCTATTTGATGTCGGCAGCCCATTCATGAATCCCGTCACTGCAGAGGGCTCAGAAAGTGGAGGATGCCACCCTGACTTCCACGATGAAAGGTGACATGTCTCCCTGTCCAGCCAGCCAGGTCCAGGAGAGGATCATCCCGTGATTCAGCAACAAAGGTCCCGCTGACTCCATTCTCCGTCAGTGAGCGAACAATTCTGAGCAGCGGCCAGTCCACCAAAGATAGCCTGCCCGAAAGCAAAACTCCCATCAACCCAGCGTGATGCACGGCCCTCGGAGTCAAGGAAAACAGGTCTTGGCTTTCCCAGTAGCCTGTGCAAATTAGCTATTTGTATACCCAGCGTAGCGACTTCTTCTCTGTAGCCCTCCGCGAGCAGGCAGTTATCGCACTGAAAGTCAGGTTGTTTGACTTCATCCCGGAACAGGGCGAAATATATACAACTCCTGCAGCATTGGTAGTGCAACGAGTCCTCCATTTTATCAATACAACGCAGGAAGCTCCCGACGAACAGTTATTGTGCTGATGTTGCTTCCAGAGGCAGTTTGGAACTTGGTGAATCAAATAAACCCCCAAAACATTTTTTCTCTCTCTCACAGACACTCCAGCCGCCTGCTGCTGGTCCACTTGGGACGCAGCCTGTATGTCTGATAGTGTGTAAATGATACAAGACGACAGATACCCTGTTTCTAGATTTCCTAGCTAACAGGTGACGGTGCCATCAGCCCCTGGAAGCCCCCAGGCACTGCTTCAGAGTTACTCCCTAACGTTCAATCACTGGATGATAAAGTAGACGAGCTCAGGGCGAGGATCTCCTTTCCAGAGAAACATCTGACAACATACTCTGTTTGACGGAATCACGGCTCTCTCAGGATATATTGTCCCCGTCCATTCAGCCTGCGGGGTTTTCTTGTACGGCAACTCCTGTTGTTCACCCGATTTGTAATACCTCACCATCAAATGCCAACCGCATTACCTCCCGTGAGAATTTTCTTTGATCATCAATCTCCCCCTATTGCTCAGTTTGGCAGCCAGCTCAGATATTATTATTATTATTATTATTATTTTCTAGGTGTTATTTCTGCCCTCCTCCTCCCCCTCTTCCTCCTCTCCTGCCCTCCTCCCCCTCTCCTCTCATGCCCTCCCCCTCCTCCTCTCCTGCCCTCCTCCACCTCCTCTCCTGCCCTCTCCCCTCCTGCCCTAGCATTCTTCCTCCTCTCCTGCCCCCCCCTCCTCTCCTGCCCTCTCCCCTCCTGCCCTAGCATTCTTCCTCCTCTCCTGCCCCCCCCTCCTCTCCTGCCCACCCCCTCCTCCTATCCTGCCCTCTTTCCCCTCTCCTGCCCTCCTCCTCCTCCTCTCCTGCCCCCCCCCTCCCTCTCCTGCCCTCCTCCTCCCCCTCCTGCCCTCCTCCATCTCCTCCTCCTCCTCCTCGCCTGCCCTCCTCCTTCCCCTCTCCTGCCCTCTCCCTCCTCCTCTCCTGCCCTCCCCCTTCTCCCCCTAGGTGTTATTTCTGCCCTGTTGGACCTAGAAACACAAGAATTTCACTGCAAATCTGTGTGCGCCGACCAATAAACTTTGATTTTATTTGAAATATACAGTACATCACCTGAGAAATACATCATAGTGAGTATTAGATGAATCCATGACAGTCACAGATTTAGAGGAGCCAGGACATAAACTGCTTCGGAGGATACAACACAGATAAAAGAGGTACAGTGGGGCAAAAAAGTATTTAGTCAGCCACCAATTGTGCAAGTTCTCCCACTTAAAAAGATGAGAGGCCTGTAATCTCTATCTCGATATATATATGTGTGTGTGTAGATATATATATATACACACACACACTGCTCAAAAAAATAAAGGGAACACTAAAATCACACATCCTAGATCTGAGTGAATGAAATACTTTTTTCTTTACATAGTTGAATGTGCTGACAACAAAATCACACAAATTATCAATGGAAATCAAATTTATCAACCCATGGAGGTCTGGATTTGGAGTCACACTCAAAATTAAAGTGGAAAACCACACTACAGGCTGATCCAACTTTGATGTTATGTCCTTAAAACAAGTCAAAATGTGTTTGTGGCCTCCACGTGCCTTTATGACCTACCTACAACGCCTGGGCATGCTCCTGATGAGGTGGCAGATGGTCTCCTGAGGGATCTCCTCCCAGACCTGGACTAAAGCATCCGCCAACTCCTGGACAGTCTGTGGTGGATGGAGCGAGACATGATGTCCCAGATGTGCTCAATTGGATTCAGGTCTGGGGCACGGGCGGGCCAGTCCATAGCATCAATGCCTTCCTCTTGCAGCAACTGCTGACACACTCCAGCCACATGAGGTCTAGCATTGTCTTGCATTAGGAGGAACTCAGGGCCAACCGCACCAGCATATGGTCTCACAAGGGGTCTGAGGATCTCATCTCGGTACCTAATGGCAGTCAGGCTACCTCTGGAAAGCACATGGAGGGCTGTGCGGCCCCCCAAAGAAATGCCACCCCACACCATGACTGACCCACCTCCAAACCGGTCATGCTGGAGGATGTTGCAGGCAGCAGAACGTTCTCCATGGCATCTCCAGACTCTGTCACGTCTGTCACATGTGCTCAGTGTGAACCTGCTTTCATCTGTGAAGAGCACAGGGCGCTAGTGGCGAATTTGCCAATCTTGGTGTTCTCTGGCAAATGCCAAACGTCCTGCACATTGTTGGGCTGTAAGCACAACCCCCACCTGTGGACGTTGTGCCCTCATACCACCCTCATGGAGTCTGTTTCTGACTGTTTGAGCAGACACATGCATATTTGTGGCCTGCTGGAGGTCATTTTGCAGGGCTCTGGCAGTGTTCCTCCTGCTCCTCCTTGCACAAAGGCGGAGGTAGCGGTCCTGCTGCTGGGTTGTTGCTCCTACGGCCTCCTCCATGTCTCCTGATGTACTGGCCTGTCTCCTGGTAGCGCCTCCATGCTCTGGACACTATGCTGACAGACACAGCAAACCTTCTTGCCACAGCTCGCATTGATGTGCCATCCTGGATGAGCTGCACTACCTGAGCCACTTGTGTGGGTTGTAGACTCCGTCTCATGCTACCACTAGAGTGAAAGCACCGCCAGCATTCAAAAGTGACCAAAACATCAACCAGGAAGCATAGGAACTGAGAAGTGGTCTGGTCACCACCTGCAGAACCAGTCCTTTATTGGTGGTGTCTTGCTAAATGCCTATAATTTCCACCTGTTGTCTATTCCATTTGCACAACAGCATGTGAAATTTATTGTCAATCAGTGTTGCTTCCTAAGTGGACAGTTTGATTTCACAGAAGTGTGATTGACTTGGAGTTACATTGTGTTGTTTAAGTGTTCCCATATTTTTTGGAGCAGTGTATGTATATATATGTAGATATAAAGAGAGATGTCTCTATCAGTGTTATAAGTGTTTACTATGATGGCACAACACAGCCTCTCTGCTCAGCACTCAATCCAAACTAAACCAACCTTAATAACACAGAACATTACTAAAATATATATATATATATAAATATATAAAGTACCAGTCAAAAGTTTTGGGAAACATCTACTCATTAAAGGGTTTTTCTTTTTTCTACATTGTGGAATAATACTGAAGACGTCAACACTATGAAAATATCACACATGGAATCATGTAGTAAACAAACAAAAAGTGTTTAATAAATCAAAATATATTTTATATTTGAGATTCTTCAAAGTAGCCACCTCTTTGCCTTGATGACAGCTTTGCACACTTGGGATTGTGTCCAATTTTTGTAGAATAGTTTGTAGAAATAGTAAACATAAAGAAAAACCCTTGAATGAGCAGCTGTGTCCAAACATTTGACTGGTACTATATATATATATATATATATATATATGTGTGTGTGTGTATATATGAAAACATATATGTGTGTTTTATTGTCACATACATCTGAGGTACAATACAAATATACATAAAAGGCACCTTCTAACTATACTGGACTCTACTTTCCAGTTTTAATTTCAACATTCAATGTATCGTTGGCTGTCTCTCCCTCCTAGTTGGTCTGAAACATTCGCCATCTGAATTATACTGTTCAACAACGCCTGTTTATATCCTCTATATCCCCCATCTTCTCTCTCTGTATACACTGTATATCCCTCACCCCCTCTCTCTCTGTATATGTATATATATATCCCTCACCCCCTCTCTCTCTGTATATATATATATATATCCCTCACCCCCTCTCTCTCTGTATATATATATATATATCCCTCACCCCCCTTCTCTCTGTATATATATATCCCTCATCCCCTCTCTCTCTGTATGTATATATATATCCTGTATATCCCTCACCCCCCTTCTCTCTGTATATATATATCCCTCATCCCCTCTCTCTCTGTATGTATATATATATCCTGTATATCCCTCACCCCCCCTCTCTCTGTATATATATATATATCCTGTATATCCTCCATCTCCTATATATATATATATATCCCTCACCCCCTCTCTCTGTATATATATATATCCCCCATCTTCTCTCTCTGTATACACTGTATATCCCTCACCCCCTCTCTCTCTGTATGTATATATATATCCCTCACCCCCTCTCTCTCTGTATGTATATATATATATCCCTCACCCCCTCTCTCTGTATATATATATATATCCTGTATATCCCTCATCCCCTCTCTCCCGATCCAAGTCATGCAGCAGGGATCCACTGTAGTTCCTCCTGGGCCATCCCTCCATCTCCTCTTCCTCTTCCTCTCCTGCCCTCCCCTCCTGCCCTCCCCCTCCTCTCCTCTCCTGCCCTCCCCCTCCTCTCCTCTCCTGCCCTCCCCCTCCCCTCCTCCCTCTCCCTCTCCCCTCCTCCCTCTCCCTCTCCCCTCCTCCCTCTCCCTCTCCCTCTCCCCCTCCCCCTCCTTTCTCTAGTCCTCAGTACTGAGCCATGCGGCAGGTATCCAATGTGGTCCCTCCTGAGCCAGCTGTATGGTATTGAACAGCTTCATACAGGCATCCTGCAGCTCCTCGTTGACTATGACGCGGTCGAAGTACTGACCATACTTCCCCTCCATGAACCTGGCAGCATCCTCCATCTCCTCAAAGTCAACATCCTGAGGGGAAGGAGGAAGAGGGGTGGGGGGAAGGAGAGGCCAGGGAGGAGGAGGGGCCAGGGAGGAGCAGAGGAGGGGCCAGGGAGGAGCAGAGGAGGGGCCAGGGAGGAGTGGAGGAGTGGCCAGGGAGGAGCGGAGGAGGGGCCAGGGAGGAGCGGAGGAGGGGCCAGGGAGGAGCCAGACAGCATTATAAAAACAGAGGAACTCAAGCGTGTCTGACAGAATATGAGCAGGCGGGTCAGTATAGTATACTATAGTATATTTGAACGCATCAACATCAAATATATACACAGTGTACAAACCATTAAGAAAACCTTCCTGCGTCTATGTCATGGAAAAAGCAGGGGGTCCATAATGTTTTATCTATAGGGATGTGCATCTGGGCTCCAATACGATACAGGAACGATACAATTCATGGGGATTTGGTTTGATTAGAGAACGATTCGAATCGGTTCGATGCAATACGATTCAATGCACTAACATTTGTTGCATAAACACATTAATGTTCCATTCTAAATTAAAACCTGCTGCTGATGGAGATCATGAGCCGGGCCTCTCTGAGCCGGGCCTCTCTGAGCCGGATCTGTCTGAGCAGGGCCTCTCTGAGTCGGGCCTGTCTGAGCCGGGCCTCTCTGAGCTGGGCCTCTCTGAGCTGGGCCTCTCTGAGCTGAATCTGTCTATGTTTGTCTACCACCCCACTACCACTATCAGATTAGAGCCATAAAGGAGACTAGACATCTACCACTATCAGATTAGGGTGGGCGATGTAGCCTATGTGTTTTTGTCCCCACAACGTTGAAATCACCATCACTAATTAACTTGTCATTTTTGCAGATGAAGTGTTTCAGTTAGTAATGTATCAATATGTACTGTTTGCGGATTAGCTATGACATAGCCTGTGAATTTATACTGTAGCACAACTTTGGATTTCACCCCTATCTCAAAATCAAATGATTTTAACTATTTGGGAGTTTTTTTGTGAGTTTATTTTCTCCGCCTGCTTTGGCCATGCAGTGCGCCTCGCAAAGTGATTGCTTGTCCTCGTTATGAAACTATCAACTTTACCCTGTATATCTAAAAAAATGACCATATACACTGACTGTTTATAGGAAAACGACCACGACTATTGCGGATGGTGAACCTGTGCAATCAAAAATATATATATTGAAAACCCCATTCAGTTTCAACCAGATGAAAGTTGTGTCTCAGATGTATTTTATTCTGGTAAAACACACAACAGCCAATTACATAGGTTTGTCACTCAACTAATAAAGCCTAATATCATGCAAGACATTTGAGGATTTCAATGCTGAAGGTGCCGCAAGATCAGGAACACGCCTTCCATGACCTGATGTTGGTCAGCGGGCCGAAGCACAGCCCGCAGTTTAACTAGGCTACTGATATTGGCTGGATTTTGTTTCAGCAAAATGACTTGTAGATCAATGGATGTCAATACAGTTACCCTGTGTACCCAGTTACACGCAGTTCGACACTGAAGGAAAGGACGCGTCGGTTTACACAAAAGATGAGGTATTTTCGGTTTACACAAAAGATGAGGTATTTTCGGTTTACACAAAAGATGAGGTATTTTCGGTTTACACAAAAGATGAGGTATTTTCGGTTTACACAAAAGATGAGGTATTTTCGGTTTACACAAAAGATGAGGTATTTTCGGTTTACACAAAAGATGAGGTATTTTCGGTTTACACAAAAGATGAGGTATTTTCGGGAAGAAAGAAAGTATGAGGAAAACATTTGATTAAATCTGCGATTTGTAACAGTCTTAAATATTTGAATGGCGACCGATGCGTACCGACGAATCTTTACAACCCTAATTATCTACATTCAAAAGGGATGGCCTGACAGTGACAACATCATCTCACTTTAAAAGGTCTGTTGACAACACAGCTGGTGATGATGCGTGCATCCCTCCGTGTCTGTCTCAGTCGTTCTGAACTGGGAGGCTTTATAAAGATGACATAAGGCTTGAACTTCTTATTCCTCACGGACAGGATGCTCTGAAAGACACAATACATACACACATACTGTATAAAATAAATGTATAAATGAATAAATGGCAGTTATATCCAGTTGAAGTCGGAAGTTTACATACACTTAGGTTGTAGTCACAAACTTGTTTTTCAACCACTCCACAAATTCCTTGTTAACAAACTATAGTTTTGGTCAGTTGGTTAGGACATCTACTTTGTGCATGACACAAGTAATTTTTCCAACAATTATTTACAAACAGATTTTTTTCACTTATAATTCACTGTATCACAATGCCAGTGGGTGAGAAGTTTACATACACTAAGTTGACTGTGCCTTTAAACAGCTTGGACAATTCCAGAAAATGATTTTATGGCTTTAGAAGCTTCTGATAGGCTAATTGACATAATTTGAGTCTATTGGTGGTGTACTGTCGTAGCAGAATCAGAATTAGTTAATAAACATTGATAAATAATATGTTTTATTTACTTTCATAAATATGCTTACGTGGCGAAAAAAGTCACTTGGGGCCCAGAGAGGGGAGGGGTCAGGATTGTCTTCATATGTGAGGGTATCTGTTAAACCATGTGAAGGGCTCCACCATGTCTGTACACCAGTCACTCCCTACTTTTCCCATTTGTGGGAGGAGTATGGCAGTGTCTGGAACCATAGTATGTCCCCTCTGATGTTGCCCTTATATTGACCTAGTATATGACCTAGAGGCTCACTCCCCTCAGTGAGCCTGTCCAGGTGGGGGATAATTGATATATGCCATTGGATGAGATCATGTTTTTGTACTATGTTGTACCAAAAACGAGATAAGAACTTCGTTTAGGAGACCAAACTGAACGATAATTTATAGCTAATGCTGTCTGGCTGTGGGATACTCCTCTCTCAAGTCTTGTGCGGTTTTCCTAAGACCTGTGGTTCGTCATTGTGAGTTGGGAGGGGTGGATCTTTGCTATAAAAGATCTCAGTTGCCATTATGGTGACACTCTCAGAATTAATTTATAGACACTGAATTGATCTGAGAGTCAAAGGGCAAAGGTGAACATGGTGAAGCTCATGTTATTAAAATATTAAGTTTAAAGTATAACTGGCTTGTGTGTGGTTTGTAAACTCTCCTTTTTTTTATTACAGGAAATTACCACGACAAAGTCAATTGGAGGTGTACCTGTGGATGTATTTCAAAGCCTACCTTCAAACTCAGTGCCTCTTTGCTTGACATCATGGGAAAATCAAAAAGAAATCAGCCAAGACCTCAGAAAAACAATTGTAGACCTCCACAAGTCTGGTTCATCCTTGGGATCAATTTCCAAATGCCTGAAGGTACCATGTTCATCTGTACAAACAATAGTACGCAAGTATAAACAACATGGGACCACGCAGCCGTCATACCGCTCAGGAAGGAGATGCGTTCTGTCTCCTAGAGATGAATGTACTTTGGTGTGAAAAGTGCAAATCAATCCCAGAACAACAGCAAAGGACCATGTGAAGATGCTGGAGGAAACAGGTACAAAAGTATCTATATCCACAGTAAAATGGGTGCTATCGACATAACCTGAAAGGCCGCTCAGCAAGGAAGAAATCACTGCTCCTACGGTTTGCAATTGCACATGGGGACAAAGATCGTCCTTTTTGGAGAAATGTCCTCTGGTCTGATGAAACAAAAATGGAACTGTTTGGCCATAATGACCATCGTTATGTTTGGAGGAAAAAGGGGGAGGCTTGCAAGCCGAAGAACACCATCCCAACCGTGAAGCACGGGGGTGGCAGCATCATGCTGTGGGGGTGCTTTGCTGCAGGAGGGACTGGTGCACTTCACAAAATAGACGGCATCATGAGGGTGGAAAATTATGTGGATATATTGAAGCAACATCTCAAGACATCAGTCAGGAAGTTAAAGCTTGGTCGTAAATGGGTCTTCCAAATGGACAATGACCCCAAGTATACTTCCAAGGTTGTGGCAAAATGGCTTAAGGACAACAAAATTAAAGTATTGGAGTGGCCATCACAAAGCCCTGAACTCAATCCCATAGAAAATTGTGGGCAGAACTGAAAAAGCGTGTGCGAGCAAGGAGGCCTACAAACCTGACTCAGTTACACCAACTCTGTCAGGAGGAATAGGCCAAAATTCACCCAATTTATTGTGGGAAGCTTGTGCAAGGCTACCTGAAACGTTTGACCCAAGTTACACAATTTAAAGGCAATGCTACCAAATACTAATTGAGTGTATGTAAACGTATGACCCACTGGGAATGTGATGAAAGAAATAAAAGCTGAAATAAATCACTCTACTACTATTCTGACATTTCACATTCTTAAAATAAAAGTGGTGATCCTAACTGACCTAAGACACAGAATGTTTACTAGGATTAAATGTCAGGAATGGTGAAAAACTGAGTTTAAATGTATTTGGCGAAAGGTGTATGTAAACTTCTGACTTCAACTCTATTAGCAACTTAATTTGAATCCCATTTGTACTATTTAACAATGAATCCTTTTTCCTGCTGTGATGAAAAACCTTCCTATAGATACAGGAGTAAAGAACATAACTTACATGTGGCTCAGTGTCAATAACACACATCCTTCCACTGTCTATCACGTCTTTGACAGCATCAATACTGGTCCCATATAGATGACCTTTATATTCACCGTACTCCAGGAACCTAGGACAGACCAAAGATACTCTATAAACATCATGAACTGTATTACAACTATATTACAACCACTATGATAAACCCATGAAATACCCCCAATGGATTCTGTTTCATCTCTTATGAAATGACTGTTGATTCAGAAACAGGAAGTAAGATCAATCCTGCCAGGTCGCAAGGTCAATCCTGCCATGTTGCAAAAGAGGTTTCTAACTCCAAAGGGTCATTTTGTTACGTTACAGCCTTATTCTAAAATGGATTAAATAAATAATATCCCTCATCAATCTACACACAATACCCCATAATACCCCATAATACCCCATAATACCCCATAATACCCCATGTTTTTTTAGAAATGTTTGCAAATGTATTAAAAAATGTATAATAAACCCTTTGGTATTCAGACCCTTTGGTATTCAGACCCTTTGGTATTCAGACCCTTTGGTATTCAGACCCTTTGGTATTCAGACCCTTTGGTATTCAGAACCTTTGGTATTCAGAACCTTTGGTATTCAGACCCTTTGGTATTCAGACCCTTTGGTATTCAGACCCTTTGGTATTCAGACCCTTTGGTATTCAGACCCTTTGGTATTCAGACCCTTTGCTATGAGACTTGAAATTGAGATCAGGTGGATGCTGTTTCCATTGATCATCCTTGAGATGTTTCTTCAACTTGATCTGAGTCCACCTGTGGTAAATTAATTTGATTGGACATGATTTGGAAAGGCACACACCTGTCTATATAAGGTCCCACAGTTGACAGTGCATGTCAGAGCAAAAACCAAGCCATGAGGTTGAAGGAATTGTCCATAGAGCTCCGAGACAGGATTGTGTCAAGGCACAGATCTGGGGAAGGGGACCAAAACATTTCTGCAGCATTGAAGGTCCCCAAGAGCACAGTGGCCTCCATCATTCTTAAATGGAAAAAGTTTCGAACCACCAAGACTCTCAGCAGGCCGCCCAGCCAAACTGGGCAATCGGGGGAGAAGGACCGGGCCTTGGTCAGAGAGGTGACCAAGAACCCGATGGTCACTCTGACAGAGATCTAGAGTTCCTCTGTGGAGAAGGGAGAATCTTCCAGAAGGACAACCATCTCTGCAGCACTCCACCAATCAGGCCTAAAGTACTAAAGTACCATGAGAAACAAGAGTCTCTGTTCTGATGAAACCAAGATTGAACTCTTCGGCCTGAATGCCAAGCATCACGTCTGGAGGGAACCTGGCACCATCCCTACGGTGAAGTGGTAGCATCATGCTGTGGGGATGTTTTTCAGTGGAAAGGACTGGGAGACTAGTCAGGATCTAGGGAAAGTTCAATGGAGCAAAGTAGAGAGAGATCCTTGATGAAAACCTGCTCCAGAGCACTCAGGACCTCAGAATGGGGAGGAGGTTCACCTTCAAACAGAACAACAAACCTAAGCACACAGCCAAGACAACGCAGGAGTGGCTTCGGGAAAAGTCTCTGAATGTCCTTGAGTGGCCCAGCCAGAGCCCGGACTTGAACCCCATTGAACATCTCTGGAGAGACCAGACAATAGCTGTACAGCAAGGCTCATCCAACCTGACAGAGCTTGAGAGGATCTGCAGAGAAGAATGTGAGAAATTTCCTAAGTACAGCTGTGCCAAGCTTGTAGCGTCATACCCAAGAAGACTCGAGGCAGTAGTCGCTGCCAAATGTGCTTCAACAAAGTACTGAGAAAAGGGTCTGAATACTTATGTAAATGTGGTATTTCATATATATATATACAGTATATGTATTTTCTTTACATTTGCAAAAATGTCTAAAAAACAGTTTTTGCTTTGTCATTATGGGTTACTGTGTGTAGATTGATAACGAACAATTTAATCCATTTTAGAATAAGAGCGTTAGTAGCATAACCAAATGTGGAAAAAGGGAAGGGGTACTTTCCGAATGCACCGTATAATATCACATTTTACATTTGAGTCATGTAACAGACGCTCCTATCCGGGTACGAGTTACATTTGAGCCATGTAACAGACGCTCCTATATGGGTACGAGTTACATTAGAGTGATGTAACAGACGCTCCTATCCGGGTACGAGTTACATTTGAGTCATCTAACAGACTCTCCTATCCGGGTACGAGTTACATTTGAGTGATATAACAGACGCTCCTATCCGGGTACGAGTTACATTTGAGTCATGTAACAGACTCTCCTATCCGGGTACGAGTTACATTTGAGTCATGTAACAGACGCTCCTATCTGGGTACGAGTTACATTTGAGTGATGTAACAGACGCTCCTATCTGGGTATGAGTTACATTTGAGTGATGTAACAGACGCTCCTATCCGGGTACGAGTTACATTTGAGTCATCTAACAAACGCTCCTATCCAGGTACGAGTTACATTTGAGTGATGTAACAGACGCTCCTATCTGGGTACGAGTTACATTTGAGTGATGTAACAGACACTCCTATCCGGGTACGAGTTACATTTGAGTCATCTAACACACGCTCCTATCCGGGTACGAGTTACATTTGAGTCATCTAACAGACGCTCCTATCCGGGTACGAGTTACATTTGAGTGATGTAACAGACGCTCCTATCCGGGTACGAGTTACATTTGAGTGATGTAACAGACGCTCCTATCTGGGTACGAGTTACATTTGAGTGATGTAACAGACGCTCCTATCCGGGTACGAGTTACATTTGAGTCATGTAACAGACGCTCCTATCCGGGTACGAGTTACATGAGCAATTAGCGTCACGGATGTAT
Source organism: Oncorhynchus kisutch (assembly GCF_002021735.2). Lineage (NCBI taxonomy): Eukaryota > Metazoa > Chordata > Actinopteri > Salmoniformes > Salmonidae > Oncorhynchus > Oncorhynchus kisutch. Next base: position 50,127,530 of record NC_034199.2, read on the forward strand.
ACAGATTTTTCACCTTGTCGGACAGGGATTCAAACCGGCGACCTTTCACTTACTGGCCCAATGCTCTTAACCGCTAGTCTAAGAGGTAGGCTACTTGGAAATCATTAGAACTAATATGAAAACAAATCACTAGCATTACCTGTGGTTGCACACCATGTAATCAAACAGCTCTTTGGTGACAAAGTTATATTCTTTTCCTGTCCCCTCTCCATCTCTGGCTGGTCGCGTTGTGTCTGAGGACGATGACAGAAAACACGTCAATACAGAATTACAACCAACCTCTATCACATCACAACATAACACCACAGAGGACAACCACTAAAGCACAATAACATCAGTCAGAACAGACCGAAAGTCCAGTTATGTGACAAGATAAAATGCCATAGAGGGGATTGGATACATAGGAGACATAGAGGAGTCAGAGGATACATACAGTACAGAGATACATATAGGAGTCAGAGGATACATACAGTACAGAGATACATATAGGAGTCAGAGGATACATACAGTACAGAGATACATAGAGGATACATACAGTACAGAGATACATAGAGGAGACGTAGAGGATACATACAGTACAGAGATACACAGAGGATACATACAGTACAGAGATACATATAGGAGTCAGAGGATACATACAGTACAGAGATACATATAGGAGTCAGAGGATACATACAGTACAGAGATACATATAGGATACATACAGTACAGAGATACATAGAGGAGACGTAGAGGATACATACATTACAGAGATACATAGAGGATACATACAGTACAGAGATACATAGAGGAGACATACAGTACAGAGATACATAGAGGAGACGTAGAGGATACATACATTACAGAGATACATAGAGGATACATACAGTACAGAGACACATAGAGGAGACGTAGAGGATACATACAGTACAGAGATACATAGAGGAGACACAGAGGATACATACAGTACAGAGATACATAGAGGAGATGTAGAGGATACATACAGTACAGAGATACATAGAGGATACATACAGTACAGAGATACATAGAGGAGACGTAGAGGATACATACAGTACAGAGATACATAGAGGATACATACAGTACAGAGATACATAGAGGATACATACAGTACAGAGATACATAGAGGATACATACAGTACAGGGATACATAGAGGAGACGTAGAGGATACATACAGTACAGAGATACATAGAGGAGATGTAGAGGATACATACAGTACAGAGATACAGAGGATACATACAGTACAGAGATACATAGAGGAGATGTAGAGGATACATACAGTACAGAGATACAGAGGATACATACAGTACAGAGATACATAGAGGAGTCAGAGGATACATACAGTACAGAGATACATAGAGGATACATACAGTACAGAGATACATAGAGGAGACATACAGTACAGAGATACATAGAGGAGACGTAGAGGATACATACATTACAGAGATACATAGAGGATACATACAGTACAGAGACACATAGAGGAGACGTAGAGGATACATACAGTACAGAGATACATAGAGGAGACACAGAGGATACATACAGTACAGAGATACATAGAGGAGATGTAGAGGATACATACAGTACAGAGATACATAGAGGATACATACAGTACAGAGATACATAGAGGAGACGTAGAGGATACATACAGTACAGAGATACATAGAGGATACATACAGTACAGAGATACATAGAGGATACATACAGTACAGAGATACATAGAGGATACATACAGTACAGGGATACATAGAGGAGACGTAGAGGATACATACAGTACAGAGATACATAGAGGAGATGTAGAGGATACATACAGTACAGAGATACAGAGGATACATACAGTACAGAGATACATAGAGGAGTCATACAGTACAGAGATACATAGAGGATACATACAGTACAGAGATACATAGAGGATACATACAGTACAGAGATACATAGAGGATACATACAGTACAGAGATACATAGAGGAGACATACAGTACAGAGATACATAGAGGACACATACAGTACAGAGATACATAGAGGATACATACAGTACAGGGATACATAGAGGAGACGTAGATGATACATACAGTACAGAGATATATAGAGGAGTCAGAGGATACATACAGTACAGAGATACATAGAGGATACATACAGTACAGAGATACAGAGGATACATACAGTACAGAGATACATAGAGGAGATGTAGAGGATACATACAGTACAGAGATACAGAGGATACATACAGTACAGAGATACATAGAGGAGACGTAGAGGATACATACAGTACAGAGATACAGAGGATACATACAGTACAGAGATACAGAGGATACATACAGTACAGAGATACATAGAGGAGATGTAGAGGATACATACAGTACAGAGATACAGAGGATACATACAGTACAGAGATACATAGAGGAGTCAGAGGATACATACAGTACAGAGATACATAGAGGAGTCATACAGTACAGAGATACATAGAGGATACATACAGTACAGAGATACAGAGGATACATACAGTACAGGGATACATAGAGGAGACGTAGAGGATACATACAGTACAGAGATACATAGAGGAGATGTAGAGGATACATACAGTACAGAGATACAGAGGATACATACAGTACAGAGATACATAGAGGAGATGTAGAGGATACATACAGTACAGAGATACAGAGGATACATACAGTACAGAGATACAGAGGATACATACAGTACAGAGATACATAGAGGAGATGTAGAGGATACATACAGTACAGAGATACAGAGGATACATACAGTACAGAGATACATAGAGGAGTCATACAGTACAGAGATACATAGAGGAGACACAGAGGATACATACAGTACAGAGATACATAGAGGAGACGTAGAGGATACATACAGTACAGAGATACATAGAGGAGACACAGAGGATACATACAGTACAGAGATACATAGAGGAGACGTAGAGGATACATACAGTACAGAGATACATAGAGGATACATACAGTACAGAGATACATAGAGGAGTCAGAGGATACATACAGTACAGAGATACATAGAGGAGTCATACAGTACAGAGATACATAGAGGATACATACAGTACAGAGATACAGAGGATACATACAGTACAGAGATACATAGAGGAGATGTAGAGGATACATACAGTACAGAGATACAGAGGATACATACAGTACAGAGATACATATAGGATACATACAGTACAGAGATACATAGAGGAGACGTAGAGGATACATACAGTACAGAGATACATAGAGGATACATACAGTACAGAGATACATAGAGGATACATACAGTACAGAGATACATAGAGGAGTCAGAGGATACATACAGTACAGAGATACATAGAGGAGTCATACAGTACAGAGATACATAGAGGATACATACAGTACAGAGATACAGAGGATACATACAGTACAGAGATACATAGAGGAGATGTAGAGGATACATACAGTACAGAGATACAGAGGATACATACAGTACAGAGATACATAGAGGAGTCAGAGGATACATACAGTACAGAGATACATAGAGGAGTCATACAGTACAGAGATACATAGAGGATACATACAGTACAGAGATACATAGAGGATACATACAGTACAGAGATACATAGAGGAGACATACAGTACAGAGATACATAGAGGATACATACAGTACAGAGATACATAGAGGATACATACAGTACAGGGATACATAGAGGAGACGTAGAGGATACATACAGTACAGAGATACATAGAGGAGTCAGAGGATACATACAGTACAGAGATACATAGAGGATACATACAGTACAGAGATACAGAGGATACATACAGTACAGAGATACATAGAGGAGATGTAGAGGATACATACAGTACAGAGATACAGAGGATACATACAGTACAGAGATACATAGAGGAGACGTAGAGGATACATACAGTACAGAGATACAGAGGATACATACAGTACAGAGATACAGAGGATACATACAGTACAGAGATACATAGAGGAGATGTAGAGGATACATACAGTACAGAGATACAGAGGATACATACAGTACAGAGATACATAGAGGAGTCAGAGGATACATACAGTACAGAGATACATAGAGGAGTCATACAGTACAGAGATACATAGAGGATACATACAGTACAGAGATACAGAGGATACATACAGTACAGGGATACATAGAGGAGACGTAGAGGATACATACAGTACAGAGATACATAGAGGAGATGTAGAGGATACATACAGTACAGAGATACAGAGGATACATACAGTACAGAGATACATAGAGGAGATGTAGAGGATACATACAGTACAGAGATACAGAGGATACATACAGTACAGAGATACAGAGGATACATACAGTACAGAGATACATAGAGGAGATGTAGAGGATACATACAGTACAGAGATACAGAGGATACATACAGTACAGAGATACATAGAGGAGTCATACAGTACAGAGATACATAGAGGAGACACAGAGGATACATACAGTACAGAGATACATAGAGGAGACGTAGAGGATACATACAGTACAGAGATACATAGAGGAGACACAGAGGATACATACAGTACAGAGATACATAGAGGAGACGTAGAGGATACATACAGTACAGAGATACATAGAGGATACATACAGTACAGAGATACATAGAGGAGACGTAGAGGATACATACAGTACAGAGGTACATATAGGATACATACAGTACAGAGATACATAGAGGAGACGTAGAGGATACATACAGTACAGAGATACATAGAGGATACATACAGTACAGAGATACATAGAGGATTCGTAGAGGATACATACAGTACAGAGATACATAGAGGAGACATACAGTACAGAGATACATAGAGGAGACGTAGAGGATACATACAGTATAGAGATACATAGAGGAGTCAGAGGATACATACAGTACAGAGATACAGAGGATACATACAGTACAGAGATACATAGAGGATACATACAGTACAGGGATACATAGAGGAGACGTAGAGGATACATACAGTACAGAGATACATAGAGGAGATGTAGAGGATACATACAGTACAGAGATACAGAGGATACATACAGTACAGAGATACATAGAGGAGTCAGAGGATACATACAGTACAGAGATACATAGAGGAGACATACAGTACAGAGATACATAGAGGAGACGTAGAGGATACATACATTACAGAGATACATAGAGGATACATACAGTACAGAGACACATAGAGGAGACGTAGAGGATACATACAGTACAGAGATACATAGAGGAGACACAGAGGATACATACAGTACAGAGATACATAGAGGAGATGTAGAGGATACATACAGTACAGAGATACATAGAGGATACATACAGTACAGAGATACATAGAGGAGACGTAGAGGATACATACAGTACAGAGATACATAGAGGATACATACAGTACAGAGATACATAGAGGAGACATACAGTACAGAGATACATAGAGGATACATACAGTACAGGGATACATAGAGGATACATACAGTACAGAGACACATAGAGGAGACGTAGAGGATACATACAGTACAGAGATACATAGAGGAGTCAGAGGATACATACAGTACAGAGATACATAGAGGAGACATACAGTACAGAGATACATAGAGGAGACGTAGAGGATACATACATTACAGAGATACATAGAGGATACATACAGTACAGAGACACATAGAGGAGACGTAGAGGATACATACAGTACAGAGATACATAGAGGAGACACAGAGGATACATACAGTACAGAGATACATAGAGGAGATGTAGAGGATACATACAGTACAGAGATACATAGAGGATACATACAGTACATAGATACATAGAGGAGACGTAGAGGATACATACAGTACAGAGATACATAGAGGATACATACAGTACAGAGATACATAGAGGAGACATACAGTACAGAGATACATAGAGGATACATACAGTACAGGGATACATAGAGGATACATACAGTACAGAGACACATAGAGGAGACGTAGAGGATACATACAGTACAGAGATACATAGAGGAGACACAGAGGATACATACAGTACAGAGATACATAGAGGAGATGTAGAGGATACATACAGTACAGAGATACATAGAGGATACATACAGTACAGAGATACATAGAGGAGACGTAGAGGATACATACAGTACAGAGATACATAGAGGATACATACAGTACAGAGATACATAGAGGATACATACAGTACAGGGATACATAGAGGATACATACAGTACAGAGATACATAGAGGATATGTAGAGGATACATACAGTACAGAGATACATAGAGGAGTCAGAGGATACATACAGTACAGAGATACATAGAGGATACATACAGTACAGAGATACATAGAGGAGACATACAGTACAGAGATACATAGAGGATACATACAGTACAGAGATACATAGAGGATACATACAGTACAGGGATACATAGAGGAGACGTAGAGGATACATACAGTACAGAGATACATAGAGGAGTCAGAGGATACATACAGTACAGAGATACATAGAGGATACATACAGTACAGAGATACAGAGGATACATACAGTACAGAGATACATAGAGGAGATGTAGAGGATACATACAGTACAGAGATACAGAGGATACATACAGTACAGAGATACATAGAGGAGACGTAGAGGATACATACAGTACAGAGATACAGAGGATACATACAGTACAGAGATACAGAGGATACATACAGTACAGAGATACATAGAGGAGATGTAGAGGATACATACAGTACAGAGATACAGAGGATACATACAGTACAGAGATACATAGAGGAGTCAGAGGATACATACAGTACAGAGATACATAGAGGAGTCATACAGTATAGAGATACATAGAGGATACATACAGTACAGAGATACAGAGGATACATACAGTACAGAGATACATAGAGGAGACGTAGAGGATACATACAGTACAGAGATACATAGAGGATACATACAGTACAGAGATACATAGAGGAGACGTAGAGGATACATACAGTACAGAGGTACATATAGGATACATACAGTACAGAGATACATAGAGGAGACGTAGAGGATACATACAGTACAGAGATACATAGAGGGTACATACAGTACAGAGATACATAGAGGATTCGTAGAGGATACATACAGTACAGAGATACATAGAGGAGACATACAGTACAGAGATACATAGAGGAGACGTAGAGGATACATACAGTATAGAGATACATAGAGGAGTCAGAGGATACATACAGTACAGAGATACAGAGGATACATACAGTACAGAGATCATAGAGGATACATACAGTACAGGGATACATAGAGGAGACGTAGAGGATACATACAGTACAGAGATACATAGAGGAGATGTAGAGGATACATACAGTACAGAGATACAGAGGATACATACAGTACAGAGATACATAGAGGAGTCAGAGGATACATACAGTACAGAGATACATAGAGGAGACATACAGTACAGAGATACATAGAGGAGACGTAGAGGATACATACATTACAGAGATACATAGAGGATACATACAGTACAGAGACACATAGAGGAGACGTAGAGGATACATACAGTACAGAGATACATAGAGGAGACACAGAGGATACATACAGTACAGAGATACATAGAGGAGATGTAGAGGATACATACAGTACAGAGATACATAGAGGATACATACAGTACAGAGATACATAGAGGAGACGTAGAGGATACATACAGTACAGAGATACATAGAGGATACATACAGTACAGAGATACATAGAGGAGACATACAGTACAGAGATACATAGAGGATACATACAGTACAGGGATACATAGAGGATACATACAGTACAGAGACACATAGAGGAGACGTAGAGGATACATACAGTACAGAGATACATAGAGGAGTCAGAGGATACATACAGTACAGAGATACATAGAGGAGACATACAGTAGAGATACATAGAGGAGACGTAGAGGATACATACATTACAGAGATACATAGAGGTTACATACAGTACAGAGACACAGAGGAGACGTAGAGGATACATACAGTACAGAGATACATAGAGGAGACACAGAGGATACATACAGTACAGAGATACATAGAGGAGATGTAGAGGATACATACAGTACAGAGATACATAGAGGATACATACAGTACAGAGATACATAGAGGAGACGTAGAGGATACATACAGTACAGAGATACATAGAGGATACATACAGTACAGAGATACATAGAGGAGACATACAGTACAGAGATACATAGAGGATACATACAGTACAGGGATACATAGAGGATACATACAGTACAGAGACACATAGAGACGTAGAGGATACATACAGTACAGAGATACATAGAGGAGACACAGAGGATACATACAGTACAGAGATACATAGAGGAGATGTAGAGGATACATACAGTACAGAGATACATAGAGGATACATACAGTACAGAGATACATAGAGGAGACGTAGAGGATACATACAGTACAGAGATACATAGAGGATACATACAGTACAGAGATACATAGAGGATACATACAGTACAGAGATACATAGAGGATACATACAGTACAGGGATACATAGAGGATACATACAGTACAGAGATACATAGAGGATATGTAGAGGATACATACAGTACAGAGATACATAGAGGAGTCAGAGGATACATACAGTACAGAGATACATAGAGGATACATACAGTACAGAGATACATAGAGGAGACATACAGTACAGAGATACATAGAGGATACATACAGTACAGAGATACATAGAGGATACATACAGTACAGGGATACATAGAGGAGACGTAGAGGATACATACAGTACAGAGATACATAGAGGAGTCAGAGGATACATACAGTACAGAGATACATAGAGGATACATACAGTACAGAGATACAGAGGATACATACAGTACAGAGATACATAGAGGAGATGTAGAGGATACATACAGTACAGAGATACAGAGGATACATACAGTACAGAGATACATAGAGGAGACGTAGAGGATACATACAGTACAGAGATACAGAGGATACATACAGTACAGAGATACAGAGGATACATACAGTACAGAGATACATAGAGGAGATGTAGAGGATACATACAGTACAGAGATACAGAGGATACATACAGTACAGAGATACATAGAGGAGTCAGAGGATACATACAGTACAGAGATACATAGAGGAGTCATACAGTATAGAGATACATAGAGGATACATACAGTACAGAGATACAGAGGATACATACAGTACAGGGATACATAGAGGAGACGTAGAGGATACATACAGTACAGAGATACATAGAGGAGATGTAGAGGATACATACAGTACAGAGATACAGAGGATACATACAGTACAGAGATACAGAGGATACATACAGTACAGAGATACAGAGGAGATGTAGAGGATACATACAGTACAGAGATACAGAGGATACATACAGTACAGAGATACATAGAGGAGTCATACAGTACAGAGATACATAGAGGAGACACAGAGGATACATACAGTACAGAGATACATAGAGGAGACGTAGAGGATACATACAGTACAGAGATACATAGAGGAGACACAGAGGATACATACAGTACAGAGATACATAGAGGAGACGTAGAGGATACATACAGTACAGAGATACATAGAGGATACATACAGTACAGAGATACATAGAGGAGACGTAGAGGATACATACAGTACAGAGATACATATAGGATACATACAGTACAGAGATACATAGAGGAGACGTAGAGGATACATACAGTACAGAGATACATAGAGGATACATACAGTACAGAGATACATAGAGGAGTCGTAGAGGATACATACAGTACAGAGATACATAGAGGCGACATACAGTACAGAGATGCATAGAGGAGACGTAGAGGATACATACAGTACAGAGATACATAGAGGAGTCAGAGGATACATACAGTACAGAGATACAGAGGATACATACAGTACAGAGATACATAGAGGAGTCATATGGTCTGATGCTGTAACATTAATATTTCCCTTCACTAGAACTAGGGTGCCCAGCCCCGAACTATGAAAAACAGCCCATTTCCTCATCCACCAAACTTTACAGTTGGCACTATGCATTAGGGCAGGTAGCGTTCTCCTGCCATTCGACAAACCCAGATTCATAAGTGGGACTGCCAGATGGTGAAGCCTGATTCATCACTCCAGAGAATGTGTTTCCAATACTCCAGAGTTCAGCAAGCTTTACACCACTCCAGCCGACGCTTGGCATTGCGCATGGTGATCTTAGGCTTGTGTGCTGCTGCTCGGCCATGGAAACCCATTTCATGAAGCTCCATACAAACAGGTATTTTGTTGACGTTGCTTCCAGAGGCAGTTTGGAACTCGGTAGTGAGAGATGCAACTGAGGACAGAGGATTTTTACACTCTACACGCTTCCGCACACGGAGGTCCCGTTCTGTGAGCTTGTGTGGCCTACCACTTCACGGCTGAGCCGTTGTTGCTCCAAGGCATTTCCACTTCACAATAACAGCACTTACAGTTGACCGGGGCAGCTCTAGCAGGGCAGACAGTTGACGAACTGGCATCCTATGACGGTGCCACGTTAAGTCACTGAGCTCTTCAGTAAGGCCATTCTACTGACAATGTTTGTCTATGGAGATTGCAGGGCTGTGTGCTCGATTTTATACACTTGTCAGCAACGGGTGTGGTTGAAAGAGCCGAATCCACTCATTTGAATAGGTGTCCACATACACTATACAGTGGGGCAAAAATGATTTAGTCAGCCACCAATTGTGCAAGTTCTCCCACTTAAAAAGATGAGAGAGGCCTGTAATTTTCATCATAGGTACACTTCAACTATGACAGACAAAATGAGAAAAAAAATCCAGAAAATCACATTGTAGGATTTTTGTATGAATTTATTTGCAAATGATGGTGGAAAATAAGTATTCGTTACATGCTGAGTACTTAGCAGGACAGGAGAACGGTGAAATTCACATACTTGTTGTAATTGTATTGTAATGTGCCCCTGACTATCCGTACATTTTTAAATACAAGAAAATGGTGCAGTATGGTTTGCTTCATGGAAGGAATTTTAAATGATTTATACTTTTTAACTTCTACTTTTGATATTTAAGTATAGTTTAGCAATTACATTTAATGTTGACATTTAAGTATATTTAAAACCAAATACTAATAGACTTTTCCTCAAGTAGTATTTTACTGGGTGACTTCCACTTTTACTTAAAGTAACTTTCTATGAAGGTATCTATACTTTCACACCAGTTTGACAATTGGGTACTTTTTCCACCACTGAATATAAACATATGATACTAGACACTACAGATGGAATATAAACTTACGAGGCACAGCTCCCTGGAAGGTGTGTGGGTTGAGTTTGATCAGTCTCTTCCTCAGTTCATTCACCCCTACACCAGAAGGACCTGTAGAAACACACACTGTCAGCCCTACACCACTACAGTAGATGTGATACACACACACAGCTTATAGGTTGGGGTAAGACTGTCTCAGAGGGTTTAGGAAGACTAATTTCTGTTTCCCCTGTGACAAAGGACAATAACAAATCATTTATCATCATCGTCTTCTGAACATAAACAATATATAAGCAGTGAGCTCCTCACCTACGAGGATGATCAGTCTGTGCGGGTCGTCAGGTCGTCTCTGGTAGCTGACCACCTCTTCATAGGGGCTGGACAGAGCCGAGGTGTTGGGAGAACAGGAGTAGCAGGATTGGCGACGCTTACGGTGGGTCATCCTCCGCCACAGACGGAAACTACGCCGGAATCCCGCTGGAAACAACAATAACAACAACAATAACGACTACAAGATTAACATCAACAACATAGACAACAACAACATAAACGACTACAAGATTAACATCAACAACAACATAAACGACTACAAGATTATCAACAACATAAACGACTACAAGATTATCAACAACAAACGACTACAAGATTAACATCATCATCAACAACAACATAAACGACTACAAGATTATCAACAACAAACGACTACAAGATTAACATCATCAACAACAACAACAACATAAAAGCTGTACATCTGTGGTGCAAGCATCGTTAGCTTACAGAAAAACAAGGATGATTGATTAATAAAAGTGTCAATGAATTTGTCAATCAAAACCATCTTACAGATGTAGATGCCACCCATCGTATGTGCTCCTTCTTCAGCCTCTTCGGGATACACTGGGAACATTCATTACAATGTTATTATCTACGGGGCATTCAGGAAGTATTCATACCCCGAGACTTATTCCACATGTTGTTGTGTTACAGCCTGAATTCAAAATGGATTCAATAGATGTTTTTGTCTCACTCATCTACCCACAATACCCCATAATGACAAAGTGAAAACATGGTTTTAGATTTTTTTAAATACATTTATTGAAAATGAAATATAGAAATATCGAATTTGCATAAGTATTCTCACCGCTAAGTAGCACTTTTGGCAGCGATTACAGCTGTGAGTCTTCTGGCTCAGTCTCTAAGAGCTGTGAGTCTTCTGGGTCAGTCTCTAAGAGCTGTGAATCTTCTGGGTCAGTCTCTAAGAGCTGTGAGTCTTCTGGGTAAGTCTCTAAGAGCTGTGAGTCTTCTGGGTCAGTCTATAAGAGCTGTGAGTCTTCTGGGTCAGTCTCTAAGAGCTGTGAGTCTTCTGGGTAAGTCTCTTAAGAGCTGTGAGTCTTCTGGGTCAGTCTATAAGAGCTGTGAGTCTTCTGGGTCAGTCCATAAGAGCTGTGAGTCTTCTGGGTCAGTCCATAAGAGCTGTGAGTCTTCTGGGTCAGTCCATAAGAGCTGTGAGTCTTCTGGGTCAGTCTCTAAGAGCTGTGAATCTTCTGGGTCAGTCTCTAAGAGCTGTGAGTCTTCTGGGTAAGTCTCTAAGAGCTGTGAGTCTTCTGGGTCAGTCTATCCTGTGCTTTATCCTGAAAAACTCCTCAGTCCTTAATGATTACAAGCATACCCATAACATGATGCAGCCACCACTATGCTTGAAAATATGGGCAGTGGTACTCAGTGATGTGTTGTATTGTATTGCCTCCAAACATAACACAAAGTAGTTGTAGTTTTACTTTAGTGCCTTTCAAAAAAATCTAAAAACATAATTCCACTTTGACATTATGGGTTATTGTGTCTATTGAAATCTACATATAATCCATTCTCAATTCAGGCTGTAACAACAAAATGTGGAAAAAGTCAAGGGGTGTGAATACTTTAATATTGTTTTATAACCTCCAAACCAAGAGAATACAAACATAAATAACTACTACAGTAATGATAAATTGACAAAACGATTCACAGCAAGAAATATGAATTGGTATATTGACCTTCTCTGAGGTCCTCTAGAATATCACAACGGTGGAAAATAAAGAGAAGGAAAAACCTCGTGAATATAACGGTCTCTGTCTTTTCATCGTACAGATGAACCACAAAAGATACTGATGAACACTATATTGAAAGAAAACAGATAAATCTACAGAATCTATCAAAACCATGACTCTAATAAAAACTTACCTACCAGATTCAAAATATTCTTCATCTAATAAAGACCGATCAAAAAGAAAAGTGTTAATTCGCTGCCTGTTATTCCTGCCTTGGCAGGAACTAATGGGGATCCATAATAAACCCCAGGAAGAGTAGCTGCTGCAGGAACTAATGGGGATCCATAATAAACCCCAGGAAGAGTAGCTGCTGCAGGAACTAATGGGGATCCATAATAAACCCCAGGAAGAGTAGCTGCTGCCTTTTATTACGTAGCAGTATACAACAGATTACTATAATAGTAGTTAGTATACAACAGATTACTATAATAGTAGTTAGTATACAACAGATTACTATAATAGTAGTTAGTATACAACAGATTACTATAATAGTAGTTAGTATACAACAGATTACTATAATAGTAGTTAGTATACAACAGATTACTATAATAGTAGTTAGTATACAACAGATTACTATAATAGTAGTGAGTATACAACAGATTACTATAATAGTAGTTAGTATACAACAGATTACTATAATAGTAGTTAGTATACAACAGATTCCTATAATAGTAGTTAGTATACAACAGATTCCTATAATAGTAGTTAGTATACAACAGATTCCTATAATAGTAGTTAGTATACAACAGATTCCTATAATAGTAGTTAGTATACAACAGATTACTATAATAGTAGTTAGTATACAACAGATTACTATAATAGTAGTTAGTATACAACAGATTACTATAATAGTAGTTAGTATACAACAGATTACTATAATAGTAGTTAGTATACAACAGATTACTATAATAGTAGTTAGTATACAACAGATTACTATAATAGTAGTTAGTATACAACAGATTACTATAATAGTAGTTAGTATACAACAGATTACTATAATAGTAGTTAGTATACAACAGATTACTATAATAGTAGTTAGTATACAACAGATTACTATAATAGTAGTTAGTATACAACAGATTACTATAATAGTAGTTAGTATACAACAGATTACTATAATAGTAGTGAGTATACAACAGATTACTATAATAGTAGTTAGTATACAACAGATTACTATAATAGTAGTTAGTATACAACAGATTACTATAATAGTAGTTAGTATACAACAGATTCCTATAATAGTAGTTAGTATACAACAGATTACTATAATAGTAGTTAGTATACAACAGATTACTATAATAGTAGTTAGTATACAACAGATTACTATAATAGTAGTTAGTATACAACAGATTCCTATAATAGTAGTTCGTATACAACAGATTACTATAATAGTAGTTAGTATACAACAGATTACTATAATAGTAGTTAGTATACAACAGATTACTATAATAGTAGTTAGTATACAACAGATTACTATAATAGTAGTTAGTATACAACAGATTACTATAATAGTAGTTAGTATACAACAGATTCCTATAATAGTAGTTAGTATACAACAGATTACTATAATAGTAGTTCGTATACAACAGATTCCTATAATAGTAGTTAGTATACAACAGATTACTATAATAGTAGTTAGTATACAACAGATTACTATAATAGTAGTTAGTATACAACAGATTACTATAATAGTAGTTAGTATACAACAGATTACTATAATAGTAGTTAGTATACAACAGATTACTATAATAGTAGTTAGTATACAACAGATTACTATAATAGTAGTTAGTATACAACAGATTACTATAATAGTAGTTAGTATACAACAGATTACTATAATAGTAGTTAGTATACAACAGATTCCTATAATAGTAGTGAGTATACAACAGATTACTATAATAGTAGTTAGTATACAACAGATTACTATAATAGTAGTAGTATACAACAGATTACTATAATAGTAGTTAGTATACAACAGATTCCTATAATAGTAGTGAGTATACAACAGATTACTATACTAGTAGTTAGTATACAACAGATTACTATAATAGTAGTGAGTATACAACAGATTCCTATAATAGTAGTAGTATACAACAGATTCCTATAATAGTAGTTAGTATACAACAGATTACTATATAGTAGTTAGTATACAAACAGATTCCTATAATAGTAGTGAGTATACAACAGATTACTATAAATAGTAGTTAGTATACAACAGATTACTATATAGTAGTTAGTATACAACAGATTACTATAATAGTAGTTAGTATACAACAGATTACTATAATAGTAGTTAGTATACAACAGATTACTATAATAGTAGTTAGTTATACAACAGATTACTATAATAGTAGTTAGGATACAACAGATTACTATAATAGTAGTTAGTATACAACAGATTACTATAATAGTAGTTAGTATACAACAGATTACTAAATAGTAGTTAGTATACAACAGATACTATAATAGTAGTTAGTATACAACAGATTACTATAATAGTAGTTAGTATACAACAGATTACTATAATAGTAGTTAGTATACAACAGATTACTATAATAGTAGTTAGTATACAACAGATTACTATAATAGTAGTTAGTATACAACAGATTACTATAATAGTAGTTAGTATACAACAGATTACTATAATAGTAGTGAGTATACAACAGATTCCTATAATAGTAGTTAGTATACAACAGATTACTATATAGTAGTAGTATACAACAGATTACTTAATAGTAGTAGTATACAACAGATTACTATAATAGTAGTTAGTATACAACAGATTCCTATAATAGTAGTTAGTATACAACAGATTCCTATAATAGTAGTTAGTATACAACAGATTACTATAATAGTAGTTAGTATACAACAGATTACTATAATAGTAGTTAGTATACAACAGATT
Source organism: Oncorhynchus kisutch (assembly GCF_002021735.2). Classification (NCBI taxonomy): domain Eukaryota; kingdom Metazoa; phylum Chordata; class Actinopteri; order Salmoniformes; family Salmonidae; genus Oncorhynchus; species Oncorhynchus kisutch. Next base: position 50,143,794 of record NC_034199.2, read on the forward strand.
ACTATAATAGTAGTTAGTATACAACAGATTACTATAATAGTAGTTAGTATACAACAGATTACTATAATAGTAGTTAGTATACAACAGATTACTATAATAGTAGTTAGTATACAACAGATTACTATAATAGTAGTTAGTATACAACAGATTACTATAATAGTAGTTAGTATACAACAGATTACTATAATAGTAGTTAGTATACAACAGATTACTATAATAGTAGTGAGTATACAACAGATTACTATCATAGTAGTGAGTATACAACAGATTACTATAATAGTAGTTAGTATACAACAGATTCCTATAATAGTAGTTAGTATACAACAGATTCCTATAATAGTAGTTAGTATACAACAGATTCCTATAATAGTAGTGAGTATACAACAGATTACTATAATAGTAGTGAGTATACAACAGATTCCTATAATAGTAGTGAGTATACAACAGATCCTATAATAGTAGTGAGTATACAACAGATTACTATAATAGTAGTGAGTATACAACAGATTACTATAATAGTAGTTAGTATACAACAGATTACTATAATAGTAGTTAGTATACAACAGATTACTATAATAGTAGTTAGTATACAACAGATTACTATAATAGTAGTTAGTATACAACAGATTACTATAATAGTAGTTAGTATACAACAGATTACTATAATAGTAGTTAGTATACAACAGATTACTATAATAGTAGTTAGTATACAACAGATTACTATAATAGTAGTTAGTATACAACAGATTACTATAATAGTAGTTAGTATACAACAGATTACTATAATAGTAGTTAGTATACAACAGATTACTATAATAGTAGTTAGTATACAACAGATTCCTATAATAGTAGTTAGTATACAACAGATTACTATAATAGTAGTTAGTATACAACAGATTCCTATAATAGTAGTTAGTATACAACAGATTACTATAATAGTAGTTAGTATACAACAGATTCCTATAATAGTAGTTAGTATACAACAGATTCCTATAATAGTAGTTCGTATACAACAGATTACTATAATAGTAGTTAGTATACAACAGATTACTATAATAGTAGTTAGTATACAACAGATTACTATAATAGTAGTTAGTATACAACAGATTCCTATAATAGTAGTGAGTATACAACAGATTCCTATAATAGTAGTGAGTATACAACAGATTACTATAATAGTAGTTAGTATACAACAGATTACTATAATAGTAGTTAGTATACAACAGATTACTATAATAGTAGTTAGTATACAACAGATTCCTATAATAGTAGTTAGTATACAACAGATTCCTATAATAGTAGTGAGTATACAACAGATTCCTATAATAGTAGTGAGTATACAACAGATTACTATAATAGTAGTTAGTATACAACAGATTACTATAATAGTAGTTAGTATACAACAGATTACTATAATAGTAGTTAGTATACAACAGATTCCTATAATAGTAGTTAGTATACAACAGATTCCTATAATAGTAGTGAGTATACAACAGATTCCTATAATAGTAGTGAGTATACAACAGATTCCTATAATAGTAGTGAGTATACAACAGATTACTATAATAGTAGTTAGTATACAACAGATTACTATAATAGTAGTTAGTATACAACAGATTACTATAATAGTAGTTAGTATACAACAGATTACTATAATAGTAGTTAGTATACAACAGATTACTATAATAGTAGTTAGTATACAACAGATTACTATAATAGTAGTTAGTATACAACAGATTACTATAATAGTAGTTAGTATACAACAGATTACTATAATAGTAGTTAGTATACAACAGATTACTATAATAGTAGTTAGTATACAACAGATTACTATAATAGTAGTTAGTATACAACAGATTACTATAATAGTAGTTAGTATACAACAGATTACTATAATAGTAGTTAGTATACAACAGATTACTATAATAGTAGTTAGTATACAACAGATTACTATAATAGTAGTTAGTATACAACAGATTACTATAATAGTAGTTAGTATACAACAGATTACTATAATAGTAGTTAGTATACAACAGATTACTATAATAGTAGTTAGTATACAACAGATTACTATAATAGTAGTTAGTATACAACAGATTACTATAATAGTAGTTAGTATACAACAGATTACTATAATAGTAGTTAGTATACAACAGATTACTATAATAGTAGTTAGTATACAACAGATTACTATAATAGTAGTTAGTATACAACAGATTACTATAATAGTAGTTAGTATACAACAGATTACTATAATAGTAGTTAGTATACAACAGATTATTATAATAGTAGTTAGTATACAACAGATTATTTTAATAGTAGTTAGTATACAACAGATTACTATAATAGTAGTTAGTATACAACAGATTACTATAATAGTAGTTAGTATACAACAGATTATTTTAATAGTAGTTAGTATACAACAGATTACTATAATAGTAGTTAGTATACAACAGATTACTATAAGAGTGATATGGAATGAGGACGATGTGGCTACCTGCTATGACACCATTCCCACTGTTGGTCTTAACGTCGTCCTCTGGAAGAGAAAACACAAGGTCAAACAGAGATCCTGCTACTGTCTCGGTCAAGACAAATCCAAGTCCCCCCCCCCACAAAAAGGTATTTGTTTATATATTGTACATACCATCACCAGCTATGCTCACTTTAGGGTCAGCAGTAGACAAAGGAAACAGAACTCAGGTAAAGACATTTGGACAACTGAAACACCAAACACGCAAAAGAGGGTGGAGCTTTGTGGTCCATATTTTACAGAAGCGTGATTTACTGAACAATGACTTACATGCTTCTGATTTATTTCATTCGTTTTTTTATCCTTTCCAAATGAACTGAATGAACCATTAAGGGTTTTTGACATAGATAGATCCCTTGAATTTACAGTATCAGTAGTTATCATTGACAATTACATCAACAATAGTCTTAACAGTGAATTTACACAGGGGATCACGTCTTTCACGTGACACAAAGGGAAGTGTTGAAAACATGCGAGAATTCGTTAAGAATGGGACTTACGAGAGAGTTTCTCTCTTTCTTTTGAATTAGCCCTCTGGCTAATTATTTTGGCTGAGAAAACTCAGAATATGACAACAGGAAAAATATGCCAAGGCGCTATTCCTTTGGCAACACAGAATGAGCGTGTGCTCGTTATGGCATTTTCAGAGGCCGTTGTTTTATAGCTCAATGACACTACCGGTCAAAAAAAAAAATCGCTAATATTATTTTTTATTTGTTTAACACTGTTTTGGTTACTACATGATTCCATATGTGTTATTTCATAGTTTTGATGTCTTCACTGTTATTCTACAATGTAGAAAATAGTAAATAATCTAGACAAACCCTTGAATGAGTAGATGTTCTAAACCTTTGACCGGTACTGTGTGCTCGTTTTGTCCAGGTGGGAGTGTGATTGCATTATCTGTGGACCTGTTGGGTCGCTATGTGAATTGGAGTGGGTCTAGGGTTTCTGGGGTAATGGTGTTGATGTGAGCCATGACCAGCCTTTTAGGCAGGTTATCTTTACATTCTTGGGGCACAGGGACTATGGTGGTCTGTTTGAAGCATGTTGGTATTACAGACTCGGTCAGGGAGAGGTTGAAAATGTTAGTCGAAGTCACTTGCCAGTTGGTCCGTGCATGCTTTGAGTACACGTCCTGGTAGTCTGTCTGGCCCTGCGGCCTTGTGAATGTTGACCTGTTACCAACCCTTAGTAAACTTTTGGAAAAAATTATGTTTGACTAGATACAATGCTATTTTACAGTAAACACATTGACAACAGACTTTCAGCACGCCTATAGGGAAGGGCATTCAACATGCACCGGCACTTACACAAATGACTGATTGGCTGAGAGAAATTGATGATAAAAAGTGGTGGCTGTCTTGTATGACTTCAGTGCGGCTTTTGACATTATCGATCATAGTCAGCTGCTGGTAAAACGTATCTGTTATGTCTTTACATCCCCTTCTATGAGCAGCTAACCGATCGCTGCAGCTGTACATAGTCTATCGGTAAATAGCCCACCCATTTTTACCTACCTCATCCCCATACTGTTTTTTATTTATTTACTTTTCTGCTCTTTTGCACACCAATATCTCTACCTGTACATGACCATCTGATCATTTATCACTCCAGTGTTAATCTGCAAAACTGTAATTATTCGCCTACCTCCTCATGCCTTTTGCACACATTGTATATAGACTCCCCTTTTTTTCTACTGTGTTATTGACTTGTTAATTGTTTACTCCATGTGTAACTCTGTGTTGTCTGTTCACACTGCTATGCTTTATCTTGGCCAGGTCGCAGTTGCAAATGAGAACTTGTTCTCAACTAGCCTACCTGGTTAAATAAAGGTGAAATAAAAAAATTGTGTTTTGAGGATTACCTGTCTAACAGAACACCGAGGGTGTTCTTTAATGGAATCCTCCTCAAATATAATCCAGGTAGAATCAGGCATTCCCCAGGGCAGCGCTCTTGGCCCCTTACGTTTTCATTTTTTTTTTAAACTAATGACAGTGTGTATGTATGCGAATGACTCAACACTATACAAGTCAGCTACTACAGCGACTGAAAATCACTGTGACACTTAAAGAGCTGGAGTCAGTTTCAGAATGGGTAGTCCTAAATATTTCAAAAATGAATAGATTTGTATTTGGGAGGAATCATTCACTAAACTCAAAACCGCAACTAAATCTTGTAATGAATAATGTGGAAAATGAGTAAGTCGAGGTGATTAAACTGCTTGGAGTAACCTGTCATTGTCAAAACATGTTGATGCAACAGTAGCTAAGATGTGAGAAGTCTGTCTATAATAAAGCGCTACTCTACATTCATAACAACACTATCAACAAGGCAGGTTCTACAGGTCCTAGTTTTGTCACACCTGGATTACTGTCCAGTTGTGTGGTCAGTTACAAACAAAGAGGGACTCAGGAAACTTACAACTGTCTCAGAACAGGGCAGCACGGCTGGCCCTTGAAGACACACGGAGCGCTAATAATAATAACATGTAAATCATGGTTCAAAGTGGAGGAAAGCAGTAACATTCGATGTAAAAACAGATAAAAATGCACTTTATGGAACAGTGGGGACGTTGAAGAGACACACACAGGTACAGACACATGTACACATGGATTTCGTATTGTAGATATGTGGTAGTAGAGTAGTGGTCTGAGGGAACACACTTAATGTATTGTGAAAAGTGATATGGAATGTAATGTCATGTAATATTTTTAATTGTAAATAACTGCCTTAATGTTGCTGGACCCCAGGAAGAGTAGCTGCTGCCTTGGCAGGAACTAATGATGATCCATAATAAACCCCAGGAAGAGTAGCTGCTGCCTTGGCAGGAACTAATGGGGATCCATAATAAACCCCAGGAAGAGTAGCTGCTGCCTTGCAGGAACTAATGGGGATCCCTAATAAACCCCAGGAAGAGTAGCTGCTGCCTTGGCAGGAACTAATGGGTATCCATAATAAACCCCAGGAAGAGTAGCTGCTGCCTTGGCAGGAACTAATGGGGATCCATAATAAACCCCAGGAAGAGTAGCTGCTGCCTTGCAGGAACTAATGGGGATCCCTAATAAACCCCAGGAAGAGTAGCTGCTGCCTTGCAGGAACTAATGGGGATCCATAATAAACCCCAGGAAGAGTAGCTGCTGCCTTGACAGGAACTAATGGGGATCCATAATAAACCCCAGGAAGAGTAGCTGCTGCCTTGCAGGAACTAATGGGGATCCATAATAAACCCCAGGAAGAGTAGCTGCTGCCTTGCAGGAACTAATGGGTATCCATAATAAACCCCAGGAAGAGTAGCTGCTGCCTTGCAGGAACTAATGGGGATCCATAATAAACCCCAGGAAGAGTAGCTGCTGCCTTGCAGGAACTAATGGGGATCCATAATAAACCCCAGGAAGAGTAGCTGCTGCCTTGACAGGAACTAATGGGGATCCATAATAAACCCCAGGAAGAGTAGCTGCTGCCTTGCAGGAACTAATGGGTATCCATAATAAACCCCAGGAAGAGTAGCTGCTGCCTTGCAGGAACTAATGGGTATCCATAATAAACCCCAGGAAGAGTAGCTGCTGCCTTGGCAGGAACTAATGGGGTTCCATAATAAACCCCAGGAAGAGTAGCTGCTGCCTTGACAGGAACTAATGGGGATCCATAATAAACCCCAGGAAGAGTAGCTGCTGCCTTGCAGGAACTAATGGGGATCCATAATAAACCCCAGGAAGAGTAGCTGCTGCCTTGCAGGAACTAATGGGTATCCATAATAAACCCCAGGAAGAGTAGCTGCTGCCTTGCAGGAACTAATGGGTATCCATAATAAACCCCAGGAAGAGTAGCTGCTGCCTTGGCAGGAACTAATGGGGATCCATAATAAACCCCAGGAAGAGTAGCTGCTGCCTTGGCAGGAACTAATGGGGATCCCTAATAAACCCCAGGAAGAGTAGCTGCTGCCTTGTCAGAAACTAATGGGGAGCCATAATAAACCCCAGGAAGAGTAGCTGCTGCCTTGTCAGGGACTAATGGGGATCCATAATAAACCCCAGGAAGAGTAGCTGCTGCCTAGTCAGGAACTAATGGGGATCCCTAATAAATCCCAGGAAGAGTAGCTGCTGCCTTGGCAGGAACTAATGGCGATCCATAATAAACCCCAGGAAGAGTAGCTGCTGCCTTGGCAGGAACTAATGGGGATCCATAATAAACCCCAGGAAGAGTAGCTGCTGCCTTGGCAACAGGAACTAATGGGGATCCATAATAAACCCCAGGAAGAGTAGCTGCTGCCTTGGCAGGAATAAATGGGGGTCCTTAATAAATACTATAGGTGTACAGACAGTCTAAGAGTAGGATGTTCGTGCTGTTACTCACAGGGTTTGATGCAGGTGTGGGCCTGGAAAGGCTGTGACCACCATGTTTCCCTCTGTTTGCTGCACAATGGAGACCAGAGAGGTCAGGGGGTTAAAGCATCAACAACAACAACAAAAATATCCCTGACACTTAAGTCAATCTCAGATCGATTGTCTGCGTAGCCAAGGTAACCTACCTTTTCATGTCATATCTGAGTTGGTTTTTTTGGCCTAAAAATGACCTCGTCCATGCTGTGATGGCGCTGTAACCTAGTAGCTGCTGGTATGAGGCCTACATTCAGACAGTCACTGTGCTCACGCTCTCAATTCGAATCTACGTTCACAGTGCATGTCCGAAAACGTCGACATGAAAAATCCTATGACTGAAACTTCCCAGGTGGGCCTGGGAGGGCATAGGCCCACCCACTGTGGAGCCAGGTCCAGCCAATCAGAATCAATTTTTTCTGCACATGAAATACGGGACCAACAATTTACATGCTGTGTTTATATTTTCGTTCAGTCTATATGACCGAAAACCCGTCGCAGTGACGGACCTATACTCCTTCACTGATTTGATCACACTGAACATACACTTATTCGATTTAGTGACCTTTATAACTGTGCTGTGTTGGTCTGGCTACGGTTTAAATTAGGAGTCTTCCAGGGTTGGGGTCAATTCCATTTTAATTTAGTCAATTAAGGAAGTAAACTGATTGACTGAATTGAAATGGAATTGATCCCAGGTGGTGTCCCACCTCTTCTGAAGGCTGTGGTGTGTCTGTCTGTCTGTCTGTCTGTCTGTCTGTCTGTCTGTCTGTCTGTGTCTGTCACCCCCC